>NW_028141164.1:5944792-6115277 GCF_030444845.1 Prenolepis imparis
ATCAGTTGTAACCAATGTGCATCGTATTATCGCTTTTTCCAGAAAATTATGTAACTGAAAGTAAAAAGAATAATAAATAAGTAACATGAAGAGAATCTCAGATATTCCTACACAAATACATTGGTATTTATATATACATTGATATTTTGTTTGGACAGATTTTAATTTATACTTACTTGAACTGTAGGTACATTGTTTTTATTTCGTCTACGTCCATTTGATGCACCCAACAAACTTCCATGTGTCCCTACCATTTCAGATTTATATCGAAATCTAAATTTGTCCATTGGTTGCACCAAAATACTAATGTATGATTCTCCAAGTACTTGTACTAATAAGATAAAAAGAAAAGTATGATATATTTTCTTTAAATACAGGTATACTTGACAAGCTAATTCAAAATCAGAATATATACCTGTAGCATTGGTTAAATTAATATAATCTTCTGTGACGTGCATGGGTGATGAAGATGTTGACATGGGTGATGCGATGCTTGTATTTCCCTGAGATCCACTAGTGTATGGGCTTGTACCATCTGTATTGCCTAGCAATGTCACATCTGAAAGAATAAAATGTATGACATTTCAATCAATATTCTATCATAATCCATAATTAATTCTTTTTCTATACACACAGTATATGTATATTACTAAATATGTATTGTATATTGTTAACTTTATATATATATAATGCACTATTGTAATATAATAATGCATAAATATAATAAGTATTTTTGTTAATTATAAAATTTAAGCATTAATATATTAAAATAACACACACGGAGAGGCAACATGCTCGAGGGATACTCGAAAATATGCAAAAACATATAACAAACTTATATAACAATATTATTTCTAATATGACACCTGTTGAGCGAACTAACATAATAATTTTTTACATTAAGATTTTTCTTGATCACTCACAAACAACTATTATTAAATAATTATACTTTTAAATTAATCGATATATATATATATAACAGTAAACGGAGACGCGCGTTACACGTCAGATGATCATACGTCCAGATGTGTCAAAACAAGTTAACAATGGCACAATCATAACTATAAAAAAAATAAACAATTGCTCGTAACACGTGTTTCTCTGCTACATTCTGTGAATGAAACAGGCTACGTCAAATATCACCGAGGCGCACGCTCTCATTACCGTTGAATGGAAAGTACGACGAATCCGTCTCATTTTCCAAGATACCGCTGGTCGTCAACATACTCCGCATCGCCTCCGCCGCATGTTAAAGTTCTCGTACGCATCAGGCATTTCGGCGATTATTTTCCTTATGTATTATTGAGTGATCGAAAAACGTATCGAAATTAAATTCGCTCAGGTATCACACGATTGAGCATCATGATCGCTCGTGGACAGGTAAAACTTGATGAGATTATAGCCTTGCTCTCCGCGTTACGATGCACGACACAAAAAGCTCGTTACTCACCAAACGCACATAATCAACTGCCTTTAATTTCTGAATGCGTCAGTCGAAGCACACACAACCTTGATGACTCTATCGCGGGTTCTTCCCCGGGTATGCATAGGCGCGATAACCAATCAGCGACAATCAGGGTTTCCCTGACGTGTCCGTGTCGTGCGATGCCCCGCCAAAACACATGTAGGAATTTCCCATAATTTTTGTTTCTTCAGATGACGTACCAATACCATACTTTAACATGCATGTACTTTTCACAATTTCTTGTCGTAGGTTTTTCTATACATTTTTCCATATTTTGAAATCTCGTAGAAAAAAACAAATACTAATGATGTCCAAAGTGCATATTGAATACCATTTGGGTCTCACTGAGGTCCATGTAGTTGTAATATTTGTTCTTTGATGGATGTCTTTCTCTTCTCTTCTCTTTATGATATATAAAGTGGTCATCACATTTTTTGCTTTTTCCTCTTCTTTTCCAATATTTTTTATTTTAATGAGACTTTCGAGAAAATTTCGGACGATATTTCACATTATAAATCCAAGCTATCGAAATTTTTCATCAGACAGTAAAAACGGATTAATTAAAGTGGAGATGGATCCGGATAGTCGCTTGTATATTGACGGTCCTGGTTCCGCAAATTCTTGATTGTGTGCTTTTTAAGCTATAAAATATAAATAATAAAAAGTCAATATTGATACAATTGATTAAATTGTGTAAATAAAATCGCATTGCAATTTTATATACCTATATATATATATATGATGAATGCTCTTAATTATTATAAAAATATCATAAAGATTTTGTTAAAGAGAATCAATATATATTATATATATATATATATATATATATAAAATTAAAAGGAGAAAAAGATAAAAAAAACTTTGAAAAAAATGTGACATAAACAAAAGTATAAAGTATATTGATTATAAATAGTGAATATAGTGCATAATCACGAGATGGATATTGCAAAAATGTTTAGTTATTGAGAATTTTCTAAGTTTGTTATCGTAAAATCGTGAAGAAAATAAAATCTCATGAATAAGCAGTTATGAAAATAAAATGTTAAGAATAAGCAGTTTATGATATTATTGCACTTACAATAATATGCCATTATGATATCTTCGATCCTCGTCAAAATTAGATGTACATTCAGATAATTTTCAAGTAATATTCTCTTGTAAACTATATAATTGATATTATAATCATAAAATATAGATTGTAAATAATTGTATGCCAATTTTGGATTTAAAGCTGCTTCTTTATCCTAGAGAAAGAGAGAGAGAAGTAATATCAATCTAAAATGAATTAATTAATTTGTTTATTTTTAAATAAATGAATTTATTTATTTATAAATTAATAAATTTATATTTAAGTGAATTAATAAATTATAAATAAAATGAATAAATAAATAAATAAATAAATAAATAAATTTATTTAATTTTTATAAAATAGATGTGATTATCGACTTACTATTTTGTTTATGTGTGTTTTAGCAAGATAACAATGTTTCAAGATGTCGTTGGCGAATATCTATGATTGTGCTTTCAGCATAATCTGCTGTATTCTTACAAAGTATTATTACAATACGTAGGAGGGGACTGATAGTGCGATTATATATACGTCAACATCTTCGGCGACCATTCTTGAAACGTTCAACTTCACCCAGACTCGTTCGATCAACACTCGTTCGGTAGCAATGTCGACTAAAAACGAAAAGATTGGAATAATTGGCAGGTAAAATAATCGATTGTAATAATTAACATAACTGTTATATCAATTTAGCAAATAAGATCGTTTCTGTTTTTGATTATAATCGTGGTTATTGTGTAATCACTAATTATTATTATTTTTCAACTTTTAGACTTTGTTATATATTGCTGTTAATCTTATGATGTCTTAAAATAATGATACTATTTCTTAGAAAATTACATTAGTTTTCGAGAATGGAAAGCTGACTTTCTCTCTCATAATTATCTTATCATTTTATCATACCCAATGACCAGAACAGTTGACAAAATAATCGTTATAAAAATAGTATTTATGAAATGAATAAGATACGTATATTTTAATGACTCTATTATACACTGTTTTTTTTTAATCACGTATAATGCATGTCACGAGATATCGAACAAATAAGATAAACACATAGATGAATAAACATATTAGTAATTTAAAAAGATATAAAAAAGAGAACAAATTATAATCTATTTATAATCTATTTTAGTTATATACGTATATTATTATCCTTAGCGCATTCGATAAAAATAGTAAATTGTTATTTCATAGCATAAATTATTCAATATTAATATGTAACATATTATTATAATTTTCTTAATCAATTATGACATCGTACTATCCATTTTTTTTTTCAAATCGTTAAATTAAATTACGATCTTTTACGAGAAGAATGCTACATATATAACGTGATTTTCAAATAATTCCACTCTTTAGTAAGCTATACTCGACCGAATAAGATAAGATAATATACACGATGTAAACAACATTTTTTGCAATTACATCTGATAGAGAATGACGTAAGTCTCTTGCGATTATATGTTGATTTTTTTATAACAGATTCATTTTTCATAAAAAAGATAAATAATATTAACTAGAATATTGACGAATAGTAAAGTGTAAAATACATTAATTGAAACTGACAATAAGTATTAAAATATTTTCTTTCTTCGTGAAATTAATCAGTTACCTTTATCTTAATATTTCAGCGGCTTAATCGGCCGAAGTTGGGCAATGCTTTTCGCCAGCGTAGGATATCAGGTCACTATTTACGACATTGTCCAAGATCAAATTAAGAACGCGTTGGAAGATATCCATCAACAATTGAAACGTCTTGAAACTGACGGTCTTCTTCGGGGTACATTGACGGCGGACCAACAATTTCAACTAATAAAAGGTCCAGTTTTTATCTCGTGTGACTTCCTTTATCACAGTCGCTCTTGTCGTAAACATGATTACACACAATTATAATGATTTCGTAAAAGATTTAAAACAGTTCGCATCGTTGATGTAGTAGGATAGCGTTCGGAAAATTTAATCGAGGATTTCTTTATAGGGTCTTCCGATTTGGCGGAGACTGTGAAAGGTGCAAAATTGATCCAGGAATGTGTGCCAGAAAATCTTTCGTTAAAACTAAAACTCTACAATGATGTCGACAAGGTTGTCGACGACAAAGTGATCTTATCCTCTTCGACGTCTACGTTCCGTCCATCTCTTTTCAGCGAGAAGCTGAAACATCGTGAGCAGATCATAGTTTCCCATCCTGTACGTATTTTCATACAATTTGTAGCAAATATATCGAAAATCTTTATATTATATAAATTCGATTAATTGAATGTTTAAAAATTTACACATTTTTAGTTATAAAATATAAGATTGATAAAAAAAGATTAAATTAAGTCATAAATTCCGATACAGATAACAAGTATTTATTTAGCTAAATAAATGATTTAATTTTTCTAACTCTAAATAAATTAGAAGAGATATTAATGTGATTAAATGAATCATAAAAGATGTCAGACTAAGAATTATGTATAAGTTGTTATTTGTGTCGGAAGACTGAAGTTATTGTATCTAGATAATTATATTGTTACATTGTAAAAAAAAAAAAAAAAATTGCAGGTAAATCCCCCTTATTATGTGCCACTCGTGGAGGTAGTGCCAGCCCCATGGACGCGTCCTGACATTCCCGAGAAAACGAAAGCCATAATGATCGAAATTGGCCAAAAACCTGTTGTTTTCGGCAAGGAGATTGATGGTTTCGCAATCAACAGAATACAGTACGTAATCGGATATTGTCTCACACAAAACATCTTTAGAATCATTATCATTTAATACTTAATATCTAAAAAAATCATACCAACAGATATGCGATCTTAAACGAAGCTTGGAGATTGGTGGCTGATGGAGTGTTAAGTGCAAAGGATGTTGATGCGGTGATGAGTGAAGGTCTCGGAATGCGTTATGCTTTCGTTGGTGCTTTCGAGGCAGCGCATTTGAATGCCGAAGGTAAGCTAAACGTCCAGATGCAAAAGGAGGTTTTAAACCCCTTGCATATACTATAAAAAGAAACGAACAAAATGGTTTTTTTCGCGCAATTTATGTTGTAATATATTGTTTTATAGGAATGAAGAAGTATTGTGAAACGTATAACAAATCGATCTATGATGTGAGCATGACCTTTGGACCGGTGCCCAAATTTGTTGGTGAAATGGCAGAGAAAGTTAGCAATGAATTAAACGAGATGTGCCCGCTCGATAAATTACAGGAACGACGAGCGTGGCGGGATACCGCTTTAACGAAATTATCTATACTCAAGAAAGAGTTAAATAAGACCGAACAGTAAAAAGATACTTATTGAACATATTTTATGCAATTGATGTTAATGTTAAATATTTCTTGTAAAGAACATTTTTTTTTCTATAACAAAATGTTTTACTAAAAGAAAAATATTGTATTATCCTCATTATAGAAATTAAATGCGAATTATACATATGCCATTGTAATAAACTATATATTTGTCACTCCACGCATCCTCTTTAATTTGAAATTTTATCATTTACTAAATTTAATTCTATATTATATATAAAAAAAAATCAAATAGAAAATGAGAATTATTTTTACTTTATTTAAATATAGTTACAGCGTTTTAACGTTTTCCTCCGACGCGAGGTGCAGCTTTTTGCGTCACCTTAGCTACTTTCTGTTTAGCTACTTGTTTTGCTTTCGCAGGAGCAACAGCCTTCTTCGTCGCCTTTACTGCTCTCTTTTGTTCCTTTGCAGCCCTGAAAACAAGTAACAATCAACATTATTATTACAAAATATTACATAATATGGATTGTATGAACCCGCAAAAACCAGACAATGTAATTAAAAAATACAGTCCTGGGTGAAGCAGCTCACTTTTATTCTAAGACTATCTGAAATCTGATATAGCATAAGAAGCTTTATTAGAGGAACAGATGTCTGTTGTGCAAATAATTTATCTCCAAGTAAAATATGTTTAGTAACATTTAATTTTGTCATTTTTTAATTATTTTTCTGGAATTGATAATTTTTAAATAATAATAATTAATAAATAGGTATAATGAAAAGAATACATACTTGATTGCTTGTTCTCTCTGAGCTTTGCGAATTTCTGGTTTCATGTTACGTTTGGCCAAGATATCTGTGAGAGAAGCGCCCACAATAGCACGCTGGAACTTTTGAGCACGTCTCGTCCTCTTTTTGGTTTGTTCCTCCTCCTGTCCCTTCTTATGTTTACGTCTGAAAAATATATTAAATTTAACAGAACGAAAAATCACGCTTGTTACAAAGCAAGAAATATTTATACCTGTATAAGACGGTCCATGTCACTTTCCTAGGATTACGTCTCATCAAATGTGCAGACTCGCATTTTGAGTTGAGAAAAGTGAAGGTCTAAAAAAACGAAGGTTATGTTTGACATGTGCACTGACACTTAGAACAAATTGTATTTATGTGCAAAGATTCGTCACAATAATTAAGTTAACGAAGCTATAACTAATAAAATTATCTTATTATTGTTCCAGCTGTACTCTCACCTTTCCGTCAACTTTGACCATGGTTTTGCCATGGCCCGGATATATTTTGTATCCGCTGTACGCACAAAGACCGATCCTGTAAATATTGAAGATATGTTAATTACGGACATTATGTTAACGCAATGCGCCACGTTTTCGTTGTAAATTCAACGAGATTGCATCGAAAACATTGGATATATATTTCGCATAAATAATTTCAACTTACTTCATCTTGATACAACGGCAAAGAAAACGCTCGACAAAAATGGCCGACGTTTTCCCGTCTCGTGAACATGGAAAGAGTGTATTATAGAGTGCGCTCTCGTTAATAGAATTTCGATGAAACTGTAAGTATAGAGTGCGCTCCAAGCGTTTGATTTTCTAGGGATTCTATCGATTGACCAATCAGGGTAAAGGAAGCGTCGCCTCTGATTGGCCAATCGCACGATTCGATAATGGGTCAAGTGGCGAGTCCATTCTATAAAACTTTCTATGGTTCTTGTAACCGGTTCAACGTTTAAAATTTCTCGAAGAGGAGAGTGATACTGCGTAGTATTAATTGCTCTTTTAATAATCGCACATCTTCTATTTCATCTTTGAATCTCGTATTTAATATATTCTGGTAAGAATAATCATGTAATATATTATTAAATAGAAATGATGTTAGAAACATATAGAACAATAATTTCAATTCGGAAATATATCATTCGTATATTAGGCAGCTCCGAGAGTGCGTGAGAATGATATAATTATATTATGCAAATTAGTTTGTAGACACAATAATAATGATTCTTATATTGGAATTTATTCAATTTTGTTAAAAAGATCTTGTATATTTTATATCTCTTTCTACATTTTACTTGTGAAATTGATAGAGCTCCCCCCCCCCCTCTCTCTCTCATCTCTCTTCTCTCTCTCTCTCTCTCTCTCTCTCTCTCTCTCTCTCTCTCTCTCTCTCTCTCTTTCTCTCTTTCTCTTTCTGATTTAATGACTCGTAAAAATAAGACGTAGCAAGTTTAAATATTTTATAGAGAGCAAAAGTAAAAAGTATTCCACAAGTTGCGCTAATAAAAGCCAATCTAACCTGAATTAGGTTTAAAAAGGGGAACGTCTCAAGAGCGAAACAGTCGAACACTCGTGTTTCATCCCGTGATATAAAATGGCATCCGCGTCTTTCAAGGGTACCCGCAAGACGTACAGCTTCGAGGAGCGGAAAATTCTGATATCGTTAATAAATAAGCACGAGATCATCGAGAACAGAAAGTCGGATCCGATCTCCATATGCAAGCGGAAGTCGGCGTGGTCGCAAATTGCCGAGGAGTATAACTGGATAGTCGGGACGCAGGGTGCGCGTTCCGCAATACAGCTCAGACGTTGCTGGGAGAACATGAAGGCCTGCAAGCGCAATCGCGAGGAGAAAAAATCTCGGTAATTAACTTTAAGTAACAAAGCAAATATTCGTAGAGCCGAATTAATCGAATCTGAAATTTAACAATTAAAAAATTAAAAGAATATAATTTAATGAAATTTTGTACTTCGGGATTTTTTATAGAGATATTTAGATTATTGACAATCAGAGCAGAATATTACCGAAAAGATCGAATAAAATTCTCGCTTGAGAAAAATCTCTTTTTTACACGCTAAAGATATACTATTAATATTATTTATTATAATTATATTAGAGTATTACATATATTATAATATATAATATTTTACATTATTACTTAACATTTTAT
Source organism: Prenolepis imparis (assembly GCF_030444845.1). Taxonomy (NCBI): domain Eukaryota; kingdom Metazoa; phylum Arthropoda; class Insecta; order Hymenoptera; family Formicidae; genus Prenolepis; species Prenolepis imparis. Next base: position 5,953,529 of record NW_028141164.1, read on the forward strand.
TTTTCTGTAATATTATTCTATATTATAGATTAAATATAAAATAATTAATATAAAACGCAATATAACGTTTATAAAATGTAATTTTATGAAAAATTAATATAAAGTAAAACAGCACAGAAGAATGCTAAGTTAATTTCTTATGATCTTTTAGTGATAGTACGAAAGCAATTTATCAATCAACAAAAGATGAGAAACGGGCAAAGAATCAATGCTGGGAGAGTGTAACTTGCAGCCAAAATACGTCGGAAGCGCCAACATCCACCGGAACTGTTGGATTACCACCGAACGTAGTATTCGAGCCGAAAGATTCGGAGCCATTTACATTGCAAAGCGTTTGCACTGCTAGACCTCAAAATCTAAGCTGCTCGCGAAAGAATACGAATAATTGTAGAGACTCAGGTAAATAAGAGAGTTTCTTCTCGCATATTATTATGAAATTAACACATAGAGATAGAAAATTTACTTGTTAATTTGATTTTACTTATTAATTTGATTTTACTTATTAATTTGATTTTACTTATTAATTTGATTTACTTATTAAATTTGATTTAGGTGGCGATGCATTCAGACAAATTGTTGTCAATGGGAATAAATTTGACGCCGTTGCATCGCTCCACGATCCGATGGGTGATTATTATGAGAAGTTTGTGGAAAGAAACGCCGATTCGCCAGTAGTCGATCAATCGACAGAGGATGGCGTTGAGAAGAGTCACGCAAATTTAAGACCGACTTCGCAAACTTTAGTCTCCCCTATCGTTATGCAAGAGCAGAATCGTAAGAGAAAGTCGGCGCAACGAGAAGAAGAATTACATGTGCTTGCGCTCTCAGAGGCGCAATTAAAGGTCGACATTGCCGCTATGTTGAAGGAGGAGGCGAAAATCAAGTTGGAGGAAGCTCATTATCGCAAGGAAGAGGCCAGGCTTAGAATGCTGCTGTTTACTTACAAACTGGACAGAAAGGAGGAGGAAATTTAAAAGGATTAAAAAGGGACCACTTTTGTTGGACACAACGTTTGGAATATGTAAGTTAGCTATTTTTTCTTTATTTTTGTTATTAACGATCCTGATGTTGGTGCTCAGAAGCAAGATGGATCGATAATGTAAAAAATAAACGTAGTTGTGTCTCTATGCAATACAGATTTACTTTTTATATAAATGCAATTATAAAATATAATTATATATAATAAATACAAATTTTCTGATCATTTTGCTCGCTAGTAGTAAATAATAACTATAATAAGATTATTTGATTTGTGATCGTTGAAAAATCACGACTTTCCATGAAGGTAGACGTGATGAGAAATTGACAAAAATCCGAAAAGTTAAATTTTATTCGATATATATGCTTCAGTATATATTCAAGTTATTTTGAATAAAAAAATAGAGTAGAGAATTCTAATACCATGTTTTTCTTTAAATATGAAAGAGATACAACTATATGAAGAACAAAAAAATTGATTTTTCAAAATACTGTCAAATTCTATGTTTAATGCGAATTTATCATTTTATTATATTACCGTAGAATTAAATGTACTACTTCTTTTTGCGCGCGCGTCTTAAGATGTTTTTAATTATTTTAAATTTAAATGGCTATATTATGACGAGCTATTTTGCAGTCATTTTAGAATGCCATAAGTGATATACGATATTTTTGAAGCATTTTTAAAGAATGTCTTCGTAAAGCGATATCTTTAATATCTTCGCAATTACTAGTGTTAATATTATATATATATAAATATGGATAAATTAACTTATCTGTTTGATGAAATAATGAAAATTGATCTCGACTATATTTGGAATTCATTTGAAGGATTATCGAGACAAATGCTTTTAATTATCAGCAGTGAGAGAGATTGGCAGTGTATTATTGACTAGCGGCAGAATAGGTCGTGGATACTGAATTATCGCGGATTTGTTAATTAGTCGCTTTCGTATGCATTAAAGTAAATAAATAGAGCAAGACTCATTCGCCATATATATGCACTCTCAAAATCGGTCTTCTCGAGTATTTGTTCTACATAAGATGAAAGTTATCGTTGAGGGCTGATTTCGCGGTGTTCGAGCAATGAGTGATTTCGAAGAGCGAGGGATCAGTGTAAATCGGTTCACTCGGATCAAAACCGCTACGTCGTCCAGTAGATAATCCCACAGCACCCTCCAGAGCGGTAGATGATGAGACGAAACGTTGACCGATAGCGTTGCTCATTGATCTCGAGATCGATCTAAACACGATCGTTTATATTATAATTCTTACATTGAGAGAGAATTTTCTCTTAGAATTTACCTAAAGAAAATCATGGTAATCGTGGGACAATATGGTATGGAAAGATTTTTATGAGAATTTCTCTGATTAATATTTATCACAATAAAAATAATAATATCTATCACAATAAAATATAAAACATGTTTGATTAATTTTACTAAACTGCATAGTAAAATCAAACATATTTTATATTTTATTGTAATAGATATTATTTTTATTTTGATAAATATTAATCAAAGAAATTCACATAAAATTCTTTCCATACCATATTGTCCCACGATTACCATGATTTTCAGAGTAAATTCTAAGAGAAAATTCTCTCTGTGTACAATTCTATACAAATATAATAAAAATATAATACAAATACAATAGAATATATAATACAAATTAAAATATTAGAATTATAGATAAAAAATCTATAATATAGTAAATATATTTATTACGTTTTTAATTTAGTATTTAATTGCTATAGTTTAATCACTTACGAGGCCTGAAATGGTTTTTGAAGTCCTGCTCTCATGAAAGAAAAGTTGTTGACTCGGCTGCTGTACGGTTCATCGGAATGGCTGCTACGATTGCAGGTCTTGTCGAGTCTACGATTTTTCATGATCACGGAATAAACGTATTTTCTGAAATAACGAGTCACTTTAAATTTGCTTAATAGATAGAAAAGATAAAAACTCGAGAAATTTTATTTTTACACTTTTATTAAATCATCTCTTTAAATAATGATACGTTAACGCGAAACGAATTCTTAGAAGTAACGTGTAATTTTTACCTGTAAACGAGCATAGACAAAAGAACGATGGAGGCCAAGAGAACGACAAGGATTCCCACTGCTGTAACTAATCCGTAATATTCGTTTTGAGTTATACAAATATTTTCCGGGATCTTGGTTTGTCTTTCAACGACCGTTTCATCTTCGATGTCCATTCTTGAATCGAGAACCTATATCAAAATACGTTAGCGTTATTGATCGTAGAAGGGAAACGGCATCTCTTCTTACTTCTTCCGAGTGCGAAATGAAAAACGATCTATCTGGATACCTCTATCATTTCTCTGACATGCTCTTCCTCCTCCTCGTTCTCTCCGGTCTCGGGCTCATCGTCCGCGATACCGGTCGCGTTGAAGTTCATCGTCGACGCCTTCTCGGTGTCGCCGTCCGTCACGGTTATCGGTGACATTTCGCCTTCATCCGCTACCGTATCATTATTTACGTCCCTTCGCCGTCTGCCGAAGGACGGCTCGCTTCTACCGGTACCACCGGAGCAATACGCCGGTTGGCAGCCTTCACGGCACGATCGCACGTTCGCCTCGAACACCAGGAAATTTGATTCGGGTATTTTGAAGGCGTTAAAGCGGGCCTCGAGGCTGTCGCCGTCACGAAGGCGATCCAATCCCGGAAACACGTAGTTGTCCACGGGACAGCTGCACAAATTTCCGTTGGAATTACGCGACATTTCCTCGGAGATAATTTAATTTATTTAATTATTACACGTAACTCGAATAATCTATAATTTATTCGAATAATCTAAAAAAGAAGCCAAAATAGAGTATTGATATTGCATTGATTCCAGTGATATGGATATCTACTATTATAGCTGTTTTTTTTATATATTATACACTGAGAGAATTTACCCTGAAAATCATGTAATCAGGTAATCGTGGAACAATATGGTATAGAAAGAATTTTATGAGAATTTCTCTGATTAATATTTATCACAATAAAAAATAATATCTATAAAATATAAAATATGTTATATTAATTAATCAAACATTTTATTGTGAGATATATTTTTTATTGTGATAAATATTAATCAGAGAAATTCTCATAAAATTCTTTCCATACCATATTGTCTCACGATTACCATGATTTTCAGAGTAAATTCTAAGAGAAAATTCTCTCAAGTAGTTTTATCTAGAATGTTTTTTACATCTCTTGTTCTTTGTGGGAAATTTATATTTATTTAGGGCTTTTTAAGAGATTTGGTTTTTCTTACCCGTATCTGTCTATCAGTTGAACACTTCTACCAGAGTAGGGATCTCTTGCAATAACATTGGTAGCGAATATATCTGTTACGTAATTGGATCTATAAAAAATAATGATTATTAAAATCCGAGCATAAAATAATTATAACGTTTAGAGAATTTTAAATTATATAGAGGTACATATAATACAAAAATTAATTTCAAAGTCGATGAATCAAACAACGCGGTATAAATGCGGTGAGACATGTCGCGATTTTCTATCTATATTTCTTAAAATCTAATTTAATTTTGATGATATATAATTATTTATTCAATCATTTTTTTTGTATATATAATTATAACGAAATAAACAATAATTACCCGTCCTGAGCTTCGAGTCTGAAAGTGAGAGGGTCACCAACAGCGATAGTAGTCGTAGGTCTACCCTGGTAGAGAATCATCAAGCGTACTTTGGAACTCAGGGTATTTTCCGCTGGGAGATATTCGATGGGGATGGGAGACCCTGATCTACACAGCGCATGTACGAGTCCTCCATTAGTGAAATTAGGAGTTATTAAATAATAGGTAGAAAAATATGTGCGAAAGAGTGAAACTTAGTTCGCGTAGTTTATAAAAAACAGTAATAATGGTTAACAAATTATAATTATTTGTTCAACAAACAACAGTTAGTGTAGAAGGTTTGTTATGTATAATATAATATAAATGTAGGTAATATATATATATATTGTACAAAGAAAATAGAATATGCGTGATATTTTCGAATACATTTCGTGTGATAAAAGAAATTACACGAACGTGCTTGCACCAATATACGGATGTACTTGCACAAAAGATAGAGTGTTTTACTCTACTCGCAATAATCCGTTTATATATAGATATATTTGTATTAACATAAAAAATTTATAAGCAAGACGAGTCTAGAATAATTTTGCAACAATGCCGTAATATTTGTTTAATGAGGATTTGATTTGTTTTATAAGGACAAAAAATTCTTGATTTGAGAAGTTAATTTTGTCACAGAATAGTCCTTGCATAAAAAATACAATTTGGCAAAATTGTACGAGCGCGCGCGCTATAATGAAAAATATTATTAATTATGTTCAGAAATATTTTTCGATATGAGATCTCATCGAGATTCAATATACATCACCGTGAAATACGCTACGGCATTTTAACGCGTTAAAGATCATACTCTCGGTGCAAGACACGACCTCTCGATCGATATGACCTGGCATACCCGGCACCGATGTAGCCGGACGTGACGACAGCCTCGCCAGGTCCTCGAAACAGGCACGTCAGGTTGAATCGCTTATCTCGTCCGGTTTGCACGTAGTCCGAAAATTGCACCACCACGATGTTCGTCATCGTATCGCCGTACTGCAAGCATTCGTGTCTCTCGTCTTAAAGTCTTTATCGCGTTTATAATTACAATCAAACATTAATAATTTCTTTTAAATGCCACTGAAAACACAAGTACTTTATTAGTTAAAAAAATTTGAGAAAAAAACTTTTGCTATAAGATATAAGTTGTAAGTTATAGGATATTACTTTTTGGTATATATTCAAATGTCTAGTAATAAGTAGAAGAGTCAACGATATCTCAGACTACATAAAGTAATTTAAGACATTGAGCAATTTGTGAAAAGTTTGAAGTTCTTCGAATGAATATATACAGGGCAAAAGTTTTTAATCCAAATTAAATCGGAGATTACTTGTGGATCAAGTTGTTAAGCGGAAATTGCCACTCTTACTCTCTGTGTGCCGCACTCAGGGTATCCCTGTGGTCCGCTGATACGAAGCACGTTCACGGTCCCGCCGTTCCCGCGGAAGAAGCAGCGATCGTAGTATCCGTACGTGTAAATTCGCCCAATGAAACCCTCCGGCGTCCTCAGAGTAAACTCCATCCCATCCTCACTACAGACTTGACTCACTAGAAGCGTAACAAAGTGCAATTCATTGATGCGAGAGTAGTTTCCGGAAAATCGTTCCAGGACGAGAGCACGATGTTAATTAAACCGAAGTTAATTAAACCGAAATTGACATTAGTAAAGGAATATTAGAAGACAAAGGGAGGTGATAAAATCTGCGAAATCTCGTAAATACAGAAAAGACATATAAATTTGATGATTGTTGAAATAGATCAATGTTAAATACGCAGTTAATTATATTGTTTATTGTTATTAAAAAGTTATCAGATTATTGGAAAGGAATAGGAAATTAAGGGGAGTCCTAAAAGTGCATCACCACATCGAGTTTTAGCACTTGCATTGACGTGCAGATATCGTAATTGGTTGCAACGAGATTTTTATTGAAGGAAAAGAAGTAAATAAAAAAAACAGCATTAGATTTATTTCGTAAAAGTGAAGTAACGTGCGATACAATAGTGCAATGTATTGTATAAACATACAATAAGTAATTATTAATGTGCAATTTCATTATTAAAAATTAATTCATTTTATATGGAATTGAATCTCGCTGAAACCAGGTTAAATCATCATTTTTTACCAAAAACTCGATAAAAATTTGACAAAAGGATAAATCTAAATGTGAAATTTGGAAATTTTATTCATCTTTTTCGAGTACGAATATTGAGAAAAATTTAATCCTGATTTCGAGCGCGTTTTTCTTGTAATCAGCGCCTTACGGACGGACTAGGCGCTTACCGTCCAGACATTCCCCGTCCGCGCCCTGACGACCGTTGTTCCTCTCGTAGAAGTCGTAATCAGAACCCGTGTCGTAATAAACTGGGTTACCCATGTCCATGTCCCTGGAATCCCTGTCGCTGAGCTCGCAATTGTCCCTCTCGGCCCCGTAAGGCGCGGCGTAGGGCCGGTAATTGAAGGATCTGCAAATGACGTTGGGAATTTGCGAGCATTGTTCAATCGATTGCGCAAACAAACGCTGCCGGATCATTCCTAATTCAATCTCGAGCTCCCTTGACATCGGGCATCTTGTAAATTAATCATCGAAATTTTACGTCTCACCGTTCTATATTACACTTTTGTAAAATATTCTTTCTTTTACAGAATTGATTATTTTTCTGTTTCATATGTTATATGTAGGATCGATAGTTAATCCGATTTTATGTAGAAAAATTGCTCTTCTATTTTCTATCTGTTTTAATTCATTTAACAATTTTTAGAAAAGTTTATACGTCTGATAATTATCACCACATCGTTGTAAAACGTACTGATTTAGATCAATGATCTTGCTTATTTGAAAAAATTTATTTTACGTAAAAAAATATCAAAGTATATATTTTTTTTAATTGTATAATTACATGAAAAAATAACACAGAAAATTTTTCTGTAGCAAAGTTATATTTTAAGTTAAATATTCGAAAACTCAAGAACTCATTCACAGTGCATAAATATCAATATAAATTACCCTCTAATTTTTACCCATTATTTCTACAAGTTCGATCATTATCATTACCTGCAAACGAAGTCTCTAGCATCAGCGCATTCTCTCTCGCACTGAGCTAAAGACGAGGCAGTGGTATACCGTCTGACAAACGGCTTTCGCACCCTCGTATGAGGTCCGACTTGTCTAAAATTGTCCTGCTCGTCGCATCTGGATATTAACGGAGGCCTGCCTATGATGGGCCCGCCGGCGGTACCAAATGGACGAGAGTTGTAGACACCACCTTCACCTATGTACCCGCCACCCACGATACCGCCATCGTTACCACCGTAGCCTCCGAATCCTCCAGCTGGTCGCGCCGAACCGTAAGGACCAGCGGGATAATGAGGTCGCTCGGGAAGATGACTTTGAGGACCGCGAACGTCATCGACGAATCCGTGCGAATGCATTCCGTGTCCTGGCGGCGGATACCTGCTGTTTAGCGATTCAAATTGTCAATCTTTTTAATATGTGTGAAATTTTAATATATTTATTATATATTTCACATATATTTATTATATAAATTGTGTTTACAAAATTTCTCAACTCACCGATTGACATAAGGATCCTTCTCGGGAAATCTGCCAGTGGCTGGATACCGTTCATTCGGAATTCTATCACCGCCTAATGCTGTAGGATATCGATCCAGTGGATCTTCTGAGAAAGGATATCGGTCAACCATATTCGGATAGCGATCGCTGACGTCGACAGGATATCGGCTCGGAGTTGACGGATATCGAACACCATGTATTACAGGATATCGGCCAGTCGCAGGATATCTGTCTGGTGTTCCGGAATCGGGCATAGGGTATCTATCGCTGCCGATAGGTTGACGATCTCCTCCTCTAACGGGATATCGATCGGAAATCGGATATCGATCGGAAATCGGATATCGATCGGAAATCGGATATCGATCTGAGATTGGATAACGATCTCCAACAGGATAACGATCAGACGAAGGATAACGATCTCCTGTGGGATAACGATCTCCTGTGGGATAACGATCTCCTGTGGGATAACGATCTCCTGTGGGATAACGATCTCCTGTGGGATAACGATCTCCTGTGGGATAACGATCTCCAGCGGGGTATCTATCGGGATATCGGTCGCCGTAAGTATGTCGGTCTGGATAATTGTCCGAATCACCCGAAGGATACTGTCCAGGATACCTAGTATCTGGATACCTGTCATCTAAAGGACGACGATCGGGATAACGATCTGGATAACGATCAGGATAACGATCTGGGTATCGATCTGGATAACGATCTGGATAACGATCTGGAGTACGATCTGGATAGCGATCGGGATAACGATCCGGTTTGACACTGCTGGAATATCCTTTATCATAATCATCCGGGTATCCTAAAAATAATATTTATCTAATATTTATATTTATTAGTGAGAGATAGAAAAAGAAAAAGATTATTATCTATCGAAATCTTATATATTATAACTTTATATTTATATATAAAATATTTTATACTTTTAAATAACATAGAAACTTTTTGTAATGAATAAATAAATAATGAAAAATTACAAACATTGTTAAAAATGCGACTGTTTTATTTTATGTTAGGATTGAATGCGAATCATTATATTTAAAAAAAATAAAACTTGAAATTGATTAATCACATTTGGCGCTAAATATATAGTTTGAGTTCTGTTTGAAATAGCTTCAATATTCGAGCAAATTTACATTAGATTCACAAGATAATTGTGACAGATGATATTTACAATTACGTTTGTTTAAACATATATATTATGTGCTCGAGATCTCTCATCTCATTAAAATAATTTACGTGTTTCAGCAATTCTATAAATAATTGCGCAACTTTATAGAACGAGTTGACGCATGATAGGTATGTTGAATAATTTAATAAAATGATTCTAACCCGGTCTTCCTAAAGAGGGTCGTCCAAAGTTTGTGTCCTGTCCCAGAGGATCCGGTCTGTATCCAGGACCATCGCGATCTCCATCTAGATATTGATCTGTCAGCATAGTGTATCATTATATTAAACATTGAACGCACGACATAAAGTTCCATGACAGATCCAAGAAATTCGCGAAAAGTGCTATTGTGCAGTGATATAGGTCAATCTATCGACCGACGTAATCGTACGTCAAGGATGAATGACGTTAATCTCAAATTTTCCACAGATAAGAGCAAAGTCAAATGTATGCAGCCTTATTCTTTATTATTTCTACTTATATTAATCTTTTATTTTTATTATTAAAATGTTTAATTGTGTGTTGAAATTTTTTTATCCGATGCGTGTCATCAAAAAGGATTATTACGAGAAGTATATAGAATATTCACAGAACTCTGTTTATAATTTGACGTTTCCTCTCGCGAATTGATGAACAGGTGAATCGATACTCACGCATGAGATTCTCGTAATAGTCGTAATCAGCATCGTAGATAATCCTGTGGCCATCCCGCTGATTGAATCGGCTTAATCGACAGGTGTGATAATGCTCGGAGTAGACGGCACTGCGGCATTGGAAGCTCGTTTGCCGGAGACATTCGTCAAGGCACTCGCTGAGACTGCGTCCAGTGATCTCCGAATGAAACTCACCGCTTAGACGCGAATTTCGATAACGCTGGAAGGCTGTGTCTGGACGTCGACCGTCGGAGAAGAGGTGCGACGTCGAGCTGCTGTCCGGGTATTCCGAACCGCGCGCTACGGATGGATCTACGTTTCGTAAGTGGGCATTGATAACGAATTGTGAATCACCAATGAACCATTGTTATTTAATCTTACACCCTGTTATATATATTTGAAAATAGTACGAGGCATGTGGAAATCTTGATTCATTAATATAGAAGAGCCTTTAAATTCTTAGTGTTTGATTCATTAACTTTGCGTGATTAATTTGTGTATTATACAATTTTACTAGAATTATGCATTTAATAAAATCTTTATTAAATCATTTATTTACACCAGAACCGAGTTAGTAAAATGTGTAAAATTATACCAAATTTAGCGATTAGTAAGACTTAGTAAATCTAAATATTTTGGTAGTAAATTTAATAAGAGAAAATAAATAACTTAGTAAAAGATTAATTTTTTGAAAACATAAAAGTTATTTTTTTTATTTTATTAAATAATACTCTATTTAACATAATTATTCTAATTTTATTTGTTATATAACATTTACCGAACATTATGAATTTTCTCATGCAAAACAGAAACAAATAAAACAAATTAATATTAAATAATAAAATTAAAATGTTGCATACACTCACGATTATCTAAGCAGACGAGATCGTAAAAGTGATGACTGGGGCTGCTACTAATGCCAATATCGTCCTTTTGCGAAACTGAATCTTCCTCAGATATGACGCATTGTCGAGTTTGCTCGTCGAACTCGACGCTGCGACAGAAATATTTCTCCGCCCTAAGACATAGTGCTTGACACTCGTCCAAAGTGAGGTTCGTGTAAATATCCACCTCAAATGGACCGCGTAAACGTTTATTTTCTTCTTTGACAAATACAGCGAGACCGTCACATCGTCGCTCAGCTAATCAAAGTTAAAAATTTTTTTTATTTGGATATACAAAAATATATGATTAAAATGTTATTTGTGATATTTCATTATTGTTTAATATTGATATATATTAACTAAAATAATTTTAACATTTAAGGTCTTTTAACAATATTATGTTTTCTGTTCTTATGCGATATTTTTAATTATTACAAGAAAATTTCTCACACACATATAATTTTGAAAGAATTTATATATTATAAATATTTGTTACACATAAAAATATTGCTAACTTACCATTGAGACAAGTATTTTCGAGATAATCAGAATTTGGATCATCCTCTAATAATTCGGGATGAGTTCTTCGTGTAAAACGACTGAGAGAACAGCTTCTCAAGGCAGTGTCGTATGTCGCTGATCGGCAGACGAAACTGAACTCGTTAAGACACCTAAACAGAATATTAAATTGAACATTCTCGTAAAACAATGATTAATTTTTAATCTCTGCGTGCATCTATACCTGTCTTCACAATCGGTTCTGTTCGCAGCACTGACTTCTTTGATGTCCGTTAGAGGTAACTTCAGCTTCTTCCTCGGATGCCTCTCAAATACATAACGACGGTTCGAGCATTCCCTTTCTATTCTATCAGCTGAGGATCAGGAACAAAATCTCAACTTTTAAAAAGTAAGTGGAAGTAAATCAAAATTATAAAAATTTTAAAAATATTGGATACGCAAATAAGAATGATTTCTAACTTTCTTTTCATGAAACATTTTTCGCTTACAAATTCTATTCTAAAGCAACGAAAAATATTATTTCAATTTTCCGGAGACGAGCAAATCTGTAAATTCATAAGTTCGTAAATTTCGTGGCTGGTATTTCAATTAATGCGACGCGACGATATTTTCTTTTCTAATCAAAAACTTACACGCCAGACACACTTCGGTAAAATGAACACTGTTCGGTACGAGCATGAGATTTCCGATGCCCTCCGGCTGCGCTTGTTCCCTCGTTAAATAACAAGTACTCTCTTCGTACTCAGCCGCGCCGCTAAAGGACGCAATTCTACTGCCAGGTTGAAAGTCAAAGCTCGTACACGCGCGGACCAAGTTGTTCGTCGCCGTTCTGTCGCGTAGACAGAGCTCTTGACACTTTTCCAGAACCCTAAACGGAGGCGCCGAGTCTCGTACCTGTCGTAAACCAGAATTTTTTAACATCTCTTACCGCGATATGCAGTAACTTTTTTTACGCGACAACTTTAAGACATTCTAATGATGAAATTAAAATACGTGGATCTCATTCGATTAAACTTTTACGTGCAGATAACATTATAATATTGCAGGTAATTTTCTACTTATAAATATATTTGAAAACATTTCTTTATGGTAAATCGCGCGATAGTTAAAAAGGGAATATGAAGTATTTTCAAAATACGATCTTACTACATCGTCGTCGAAACCCTGAAGTTGTTGATCCGGAAGTCTCTCGTAGACGACCCTGCCTAAACCACCATTGCAGGTTGTTTGCGCTGAAACTATAATAGTTTTCTCGTTAACGCTTGTTTGTCGGTCATCGAGCGACAGATCTCGCTTCTGATTTTACATACTATTTCGAGTAAAATAAGCGCGAATTATTATTTCCTTTCTACATAAAATTCAGGCTACTTCCTCTAGTCGGATAACGCAAACGCGCGTGCTTCGATTTTTATCAACGCGATATTTTCATGCCCTAAGTGGCACGAATAGTGACACAATGCCAACAATGTCGCAAGTACGTGACATCGTTCCACTTATATTCCGCGACTTTGCTCGTTTGCTAAAATATTCAACTACATGTGAATTCCAAACAGCAATGCGCATTTTTAGAATTCGATTCTCATACCGAATAAGGAAGCTCTTGATATTTCGATTTTTATAGCAATAAATGTTGTCACTTTGATGTGATCAATATTTTATATATCTTAATAATGTGTTTCAATCATGTAAAATGTTTTTACAATTATAAATTTTTTTTCATTAATCAAATATAAGAGATCTTTTCTCTTTCTGATTTTTTTTTCGAAAATAAAACATATTGAAATCGATATGTAATGTATGTTTACAGTATCTCTGTTCGATTTCAATTGGAAAGAAGTTGCGGAAAATTTTCAAATTGTCGAAAACTTACCATTGACCAACAAATTCAATACGATGAACACCCAGACGATTGGCAGCATGCAAATTGATCGGTGAGTTCTCCACATTGCGATATTTAAATGTAACGATTACTATATCGTATACATGCCAACCGTAACTTAAATCTGAAATACATCATTAAATTTTGATATAAAATTGATATAAAAGAAAACAAAAATTTCTTTGCTTTAGAAGGATGTTATTACTGTTAAAATTTTTGCTGATTTTAATTTCGTTTTTGTTATAACATTATTATTAAATGCGAGTTATTAAAATAATATTGAATTATATTTTGTATTTTCTGTGAAACTTCACGAATAGTAGAAATTGAGAAACAGGCGAGAATGTACTTCTCGCTTTGAAAATAAGGGAGAAATTTAATTTATGTCAGAAGAGAGAAATGTTCTTCTAAAGTCTAAAGGATAGTTTTGTATTGAAATTTAAGAATGCAACAGATCTCAGAATTATTTACAGGCTAAACTATCACAAGAATACTTTTCTATCCGTATTTTTCTTTTCGTATGAGATAAATATCAAAGAGAAAATATTAATATTTTTCATGCTAAAGGGAAAACATATAAAAGTTCTGAAAAACATATTTAATTGAAAGAAGACATATATTTATATATTTATAGTATATGCATTATTAATTTATAATAATATAATTGTAGAATGACTGTAGTGTAGAGACGATTACAGTTTAGGTTGCATTATATATAAGTTCAAATCGAATTAAATAAATTGCATATATATAATTTAATATATGCAATTGTATATGCATATGATTTTATATTTCATTTTACTTTCCCCATTAATATTTAAATTAAATGTATAAACAAATTAAATAATTTTTATGGTAATTAAAAAATGTATCTCTCTAAAGATAAAGCAAACTTTTTTTTGTGGACAGTAGAAAACAAATATTGGTTGAATTTAGTTTTCCATTGTTACGAAGCATAGTGCGTATAAAAAAAATTGTAGAATAATTTTTACAACTGTTTCGAAATCGTTAAAATATTTTCTCGGAATTTCCCCAGAGGACACAATAAAGAGGTACAATAAACACATACCCAGTTTTTGTTCCTCGTATGAAAAAAAATACGACACGTGAAAAATGGAAATAAAGATAAAGTTTACGCGCGAGAATAATTTATTCAGACCAGCGGACATTTCCATGTGTTCGAGATACGCGGGGACAGCGTGTCCTACAGAGTTTATGAGATTCCTGACGAGCGCTCACCCTGAACATTTCCACACACTCGCACCCTCGCACGCCCGTATACGCGACTGCCAAAGGACCAGCACACGCCTGTAAGGGCAACGAAGCGTGATTCCAACTTTCAGGCATTACATTATTAGCTAGTTGCCATTATCTGTCCGGTTATCGTGACTGTGAAAAAGCGCGGGTTCAATCATCGGAAACGAAAGAATTGAGCAGAGTTATCTTTACGCGCCCAATGATTTCATCAATTTCAATCTATGGTGAGAAAGATGCAATATTGTGTAATAGCTTTCAAAAAATAATTTTGCATCTTTGAATTTTTTATTATTATAAAAGAATCGCGACATTTCGTCGCAGTGCTTTTTCCATTGTATTTTAATATTAATTCTTTCGAATTAAGTAATAATATTTAATAATTAAAGATAACATTAATTATTATCTGTTTGAGTTTTAAATCTGGAAACTCATAACATATAAATTTTATAATATAGTATAAGTTTCCATAAAAGATAATACATATGAATGTTAATTCGTCTGAATATTAATTAGTGTATTATTATCTTATCGGTCTATAATTTCCGCTTAAAAATCACGCGATCGAATGGTGGTTGTGCCAATGCTATGATGGGATGTTCATAATATCGATATCGTACCGTAAAGAGGATTTTATTATCGGGATAATTTATGTTTACTCGTTGATGAGCGGGTGTATTTTCAGTTCATGATGAATGCCAATTACTGTATGACCGTGGCTTGTTCACCGATTGTGTTTTATCGTTGTCGACCCGCGACACTGCTTATTAATCGCGTTACGGTTTATCGCCCCGGTAATTGCGTCTGTCAGCAACAACGCATATATAAAAGCTTATTCTCATGTTAATATCATCGGTCGTGAGGGAAAATTATGGCGCTCGTTCGTTATAATTCGCGAAATGTTACACGCCGTGCGAAATTACATTTCTGTAATTGCCCTCGCTGGATTTATTACACGCTGCTCGTCGTATGCAAATCGTTTGGGGAAATTATTCGGATTAAGAATAATTAAATGTGTCATTACATACGAGTGAATTACCCGCCAATAAAAACCGCGAGATTACTGACACCGCGAACAAAAAACATTAAAAATGAAATAAATGTTAAATTATATAGAGAATTATATATCCACGTAAAATATTTGTAATCTACGTAAATATTTTACGTAGCTGTTTCTTTAATATCATTATATAAATCTCATCTAGTACTATAGTGGAAATCTTTTTGAACAAATTTGGATTTATCAATCGCAGAAACTTACCTGCCGATAATTAGAAATGTTTTGTTTTTTTTAGAAATGTGTTGTTAGATGAATAAAAATCATTTTTAAAAAATCATTGATTTAATTTACAATTACGACTTTTTGAAAGATTACTTTCTGTAGCAGCTTTATTGTGTGCTTCCACCACCAAAGCTATTGTCGGTACTTTGAACCCTGTTGGCACGCGGATGGCATTGTTACGTGCGTACTCGTGTCGAACCGGGAATGAATTCGGTCATTGTTGTGTGACGTTGATGTTAATGGAACGTTCGCACGCAACGACAAATTATTATCTGGCAACGCTAATTCCGTCGAATTAAATTTGAGCGCGATGCGAAAACGTGGGACACAAAATTGTACAAACGTTTGAGACTTCGCGGGTGGTATTTTCGCGAGAAAATATACTATAGTGGCATTGAAAATTATTATAGAACGCGTAATGCAACACGATTGCGTGACTGTATAAAAAAGATCGCGGAAAATCCTTACTGCATCACACGATTGCGTAAGAATTCTTCTGAGAATTATTATAATTATAGTGATACAAACAAACGCGTACAGCGTATTAATTGCTACGTAACGCGTCATTAGAATAATTGATTAAGATTACAAGCCGTTGTAATCACGCGCACACACAAGAAATTATTTTATTTCTGCTTATATATACGCAATTGTATGAACGATGCTATATAAAAAAAAAAAAATACTTTTTTTCATTACTGCACTAATGAGAATTAATCGTCACGTGTTTATCAGAAATTTAATTTGAAAATTTATTATGAAAATATATTTCAAACAATGTAAATCTTTTAAAACTAATATTTTATTAATTAATCAACTGTATCAATTAACTTTATACATTCTCTCTTTTCAGAGAAGAAATAATACCAAGAGTTACAAACGAATAAAATAAACTCTCATATGAGCGCGTGATTTAATTTTTTGCGCGTGCAATAATTTCTTAAAAAAAGAGCTACAAAGAATTATAATTAAAAATAAGCAATTACGATTGAGACATTCGCGTAATATACATTGATATCTGTACAGGGATTGTCAATCACGTGGAGAAACAAAGTTCATCAATCAAAGAGAGAAAAATATATCTCACCCGAGATGGACAGCTCTCCCCTAGAGAGAGGTCTTCGTTTTTTATCTGCGAACCCTTTTTCTACCCCAGTGTGATTGCGGCTCTGCTGGAAAAAAGGGACAGCGAAGAGAAATCGTCGCGAATGGGTTTCCGATGTGTTTCCTCGTCCTGTTGGCCGATCGCGCGAAAGAGAGGCGTGCGGGTGTACGCCGATATCACGCGTGCGGTGCGAGTGGCACCCGTAATCAAACTGACGGTCAAAATCGGCGGGAAGCGTGGAAATAATGGGCAGACACCTGTGCACATACCTGGGAAGAGCGGAGAGAGAATAGAGCAGCAAAAGAGCAAATCGTGCATCGTCCCGATGAATGGCCTCCGCGTATAGACCGTAGGGGGGCCCGTAGGGGAGCCCGAGGAGGGAAGGGCCCCCACGTCCGACTTCTGGCCTTGCGCGCAACGGAAGTGGACCCATTGTGTGTCCGGTTTCCGTGGGGCCATCCGGGAAAACGCGCGGTGTGTCGCATGAGGGCCCCAACGAGCGTTGCAGATCGAACTCGGAGCCGACGTTCGCCTATCTCTCTTTCTCTCGTTAGCGAGGCTGATTGACTCGCGGCGGAATCATGGATTAGAGATTCCCAACCGAGGTCAACCAGGACGAGATCGCGCCATCATCGTTGGCAGAAGGCAGCGAATCGCTCAACGATCGACTGGATAAAACGATCGGGGAGAGGGAGGACGAGAGGTGACCAAGCATCCTAATATATCGAGGTTCGTAATCTTCTGTTCATCATATTAGCATTAGAAATTATTTTCTTTTTATGCGTAAATAATTTTTTTTTTTTTACTCGTTTAGATATATTCTGTGATTTTTAATTATTGCGGAGAAAGAATTATATATATTTTTCATATTAAATTTCAAATCTAATAATTTTAGTAAAGAGTTGTAATATATATCCAATATAAAATAAACCTTTAAACAATTTTATAAAAATAATAATCTTATCTTTTTTGATTCGAAATATAAAAGAGGTATTTCACTTAAAGATTAAATATAAAATAAGTAGAGATATATATAATGAATATAAATTAAATGAAATATATAATGAATATAAATTAAATCAATAAAATGGAATATGCAAAGTTTTTTTCAATAATAATAGCATCAACCCTTCATGAATTGTGGTACTAATAACGATCTGGACTCTTTTCTCTTCCTATTTTACGGAACGTCCTTCTTTCTATCCCCAGAGAACACATTGTACTTAAGGAATATCTTTTTCTCTCGGGACAGCAAATAATGACGCTCCCGCGGAGTCTGAAATATTGCAGAGGGAAGTTGAAAGATAAAGGGACGTAATAAATCTTATTGTTAGGGTATTTGATAATGTTTTTTTTTCTTGATATTTTATTTAATAATAGCGACAAACTTATTTTGCGTGTAGATTTAAACATGATAACTCACTTTCGAAGATACTCGCAGATATACATTATATATATTGTTCATTAAACATTAATTGATATGAGAAAGAGAAAGAGAAAAAGAGAAAAAGTTTTTAAAGATGTAACTTTACTAGAAAAAATATGATATTTGTAATTAATAAATAAATGAGCAATGGGAGAGAAAGATGTATTATTAAATATATTATGTTGCAAAAATGAAGAAATTATGATTGTGTTTTTATATTTAATAAAAAAATACATAGAAAGTTTATCTCATTTTTTTCATTAAAAAGTTGAAGAAGATAAAATAAGATTTACTTTTTCAAAACATCAAATTATATTAAAGTTTTTTCTCTTTCACACGAATTAATATTATTTTATAACTAACCCAGATATATAATATGCTCGAATACACTACAAAGAGCGACATTTCCCATTACATTTCTCACACAAATGTTTATAATTATCACAAAAATATAATTATCAAAATAAAAATGTTTCGTAAATAGAAGACAAAATAGTCGAAACAATTTAATGATTTGATTGTTATAGCAATATTGTATACATCTTTTTCTCCTCATCTTATTTTTATTTCAGGAATATAAACAATAGATACAAGTATATAATAAAAATAAAATATTTTTTTATATATAGGACACAACTTCTAAACATCATTAATGTATCACGTACGTGTGACGTGGTAATCAGAGTGATGACAGATCATATGAGCGTTTGAAAGTTGCCGCGCTTGACCACGTGGTTAGCCGAATGCGTGCACGCTCCGTATTCTCTGCGTACATACGTGGAGAAATTTGTCAAGTGCTCGATATCGCGACGATTTGCTGAAGTCAGCTGACGCCAAGATGCAATTGCCCGTTCGTAAACTGTAACGAGATCATTCGTAATCGCGTGAGGACTGTGGAAAAAAGTATTCCTTCTCTTCGCGAGGCGCGAATCGAGGTGAGAATTGGATGATCTCCTCTCCTCTCACGCAACCTCATATTGATTTGCTATAGACTCTCGGTGATGCTTGACACTTAATGACAATCAATCGTTCATCGTTCGTCGATGTTTCGATGGAAGAAAATGTCGTAGAATTGATAATTTTCTACTTTTCGCATCGCGAGCGTTTTGAGGTTAGCTGAATATGACGATTGCGTGAGGTGACGAGTAGGACGAGTTTAATATGTGAATCGAATATTTTTGTACTTATTATGGATATTGTTTTATATATATATATATATTGTTTTATCATGTTTCAGTTGGGTGTGCGAGAAATTTGTATACACTTGAGTACTGTCTGAGAGCAAAGAAGACCACAATGCCGCTCAGTACTGGTAAATATATAAACATATAGTACATCTATTTTCTTTCTCAATCTTTTTATTATCTTTTATGCATCAAGCATTAAAAAATTTTAATGAATATAATTTATACGTTTCTATAAATTTTTAAAAAAAATTAATATTCTATTACATTCTTTATTGCAGATATATCTACAGCGCTTCACTTGCTGGAGCAAGTGCAGGAACGTGTGGAGGATGATCCTAAACTACAAATGCACACGTCGCAAGATTTGAAATCATTGATTACTTTATTAGAGGATCCTGTATTTCGCAGCATAGTTACAATTCAAGATTCTTTGATTGAATTGAACACTCAATTGACACATCATCCATCTATCTTGCCTGGTGACTTTGACATCAACATTAGCGGACAGCTGGAGCTTTCTGTTCCAAGTACTCCGGTGCAGCCACTTGGACCAAACATGTATCAAGATCTGTATCAGGACAGCAGCGAGCAGGAAGATCAGAGAGTTCCTGTTGCTCCATTACTGCATAGTAGCAGTGAAGATACAAGTGCACAGGTAATTTTGCATTATCGTTGTACTTTGAAGATCTGTTTATCATATTGTGTATTTTTTATATATTGAGGAATCTGTCTTTACTTTGTTACAGGTTACTAGTCCCAGTCTTGTTTCAGAAGTTATGGGAATGCCACCTATAACCACTCCTACTTATGCAAAGGAGTTTAAAAAGGTCATCGAGGCTGCTGCAAGGGGACGACAAATATTTACAGTGCAGGTAAATTTCTATACATTTTTCACAGATAAATAAAATATATTTTTTGATAAAACATCTTTATAAAATCTTTAATGATATCTCTATAAAACATCTTTATATCGAGAAAAATGTACAAAACAGAATTATAACTAATGTAACAATAATTTTGTTTTTTTAGTTGTATAAACCGGAAGGAACCAGTTTGGGATTCAGCGTAGTCGGACTTCGCAGCAAGGATAAAGGAGAACTTGGTATATTTCTACAGGAGATACAACCAAACGGCATCGCGGGTTGGTGAGTCGAATATTTCATTTTTATTAACATTGTCGCTGCATGCTTTTAAGATAGAATGACTTGGATATATTTTTATGCGCCGATTAACAAAATTGCGAAATATCGCCGTTACTTTGGCAACAGCAGTTGGCATTTATTTTGCGTTTGCCAAGAGAGACTGGACTGGGTTTAAAATTTTAATAGACATTTTTATTCTTTAATGGCCTTAGGGACTTGAATGAAAGTTTTGAAGTAGCGTTACATGTACCTAGATAGCAAGTTTGAACGCGATCAGATAAGTTTCGCCAAAGGTCGAAAAGCATTTGATAGTCGTTGGAAAAAAGATCATATCCACGATGAGGGATGCGAGGCGGAAAATAACGGATGAGTCGCGAGCGCGCGATATATCAGGTGATCCAATAACTTCGCTTTTACCGCAGTGCGGTCGAATCGACATTTTATAGTTGAGCTAATCGCAAAATCTTTAATTTACGAGTACTTTCTATTGTTGCGTAAAAAAAAAAAAAAAAATTTCAAAAGAGCTGCTATGTACGCGTGATCTCGCCGAAAAATCGATCGCGGAAATAATATCAATTTTAATAACATCCATTAAAAATTTTTATCCTGACTACTTCCTCGAGTTCGTGAATCTCTGTGAGAATTTCCCGTTGATACAATCCCCTTTTGACTCGACCAGGGCGAAACGCGAATCTCCAAAGCTCTCTGAGCGCTTGCACAGGGAGAATGAAAGTTCCCCGCAGGCAGCCTAATCTACATCATCGTCATCAACGTAAACCGCATATTTCGAGGGAACGCGTGCGCGGTCGTTCGTCGGGGATCATCGTCGCGTTCAAAACTAGGCGACCGCGAGCTATCGTTTCCGGATCCACGCGTTTCTCGCTCTCGCAGGCACACCCTGTGGTACAACCCCGTCGGTGCCGATCCGTCATGGCACGCATGCCCGTTACCTTCCTATCCGGAAGCTTCGCCGCCACCGTCGGAGAAAACGCCGCCTTTGAAAGAGAGGCCTCCCACCCTCGCGGTAGACCAGTCTTCGACGAACCTTCGTCGGCCGAAGGTCGCGGGACGGCTCTGTACGCGCTCTTATCACGCGGCGGACACGCACCTTGCGCGCGCGCGCGCGCGTACGCACGCATGCATGCACAGACGCACGCAAATTGATAAATCCGCTCGTCTACCTGTCATCTGTCACATATACAAATTACGCCGAGCAGTCGCGCTTTTTGTCTGTGTGTGTGCGCGCGCGTTCTACCCCTTTTTTCGACCGCGTCAACCGCGAATTTTTCGCGCGTTCGATTTTCGCAGTGCGTTCCCCCCGCGTGCACTTCCATCGGCTACGCTGATGCACCCGGTGCGCATATCCGCCGTCGTCATCCGGCAGCCTCGTCTATTAAACGCCGACGCGGGGGGAGGCGGGGGAGCGGTGCCACCCCCGATTAATCTCCGCGGGGAGGGTGGAGAAGGAGTACGCGTGTCGGGATCACGTTTCTACGAAGGCATGCGAGCCCTACCGCACACGGAGCGGCGCTCTTTCACGCGATGCGCTCGTTAATCTCGCGCGCGCGGTAGCTGTTGCCCGTGAGACCCTCGTAAAGGGCGATTTTGCAGCGGGAAGGTTGTTACGCGGGAGGTGAGTGAACACAATGAGAGCCCGACGTCGTCCTCTGTGAAAAAAAGCTCACGTGGTGCGTGCTCGTTTTCCGTGAGGGAAGCGCATCTCGTGGTCCATTTCGCGGCTCATAACTACCCCTTGTACTCGGTAGGGGATGTTCATGGGGGGGATAAACTTGGTTTCAGATTCTTCTCGCGCGATATAAACGCGAAACACGAGGGAGGTTGATCAGACTCAAATTATTCCAACGATAAAAGTCGCCAGACGCAGTAGATCCGCAATGACGAAGTACTCGTCGGTAGACCATATCTTGTTCAGAAAATAGAAATATATATATATATACACATGTATATGCAGATTTCCTAGTTATGTAATGTTGAATGATTGAGGGAAAGGAAGTTGCCGGGGTGAATCCACGAAATTGGTTCGCTCTGACGATCTTGAATCGCAGATGAATCGTGTTTACATCCGCAGGGGTGGAGGGTGGGAGGGAGAGAGTACTTGAAATGATTCTCGTTCAACTTCCTCCACGCTTCACGCCGTTTCACCCTATTCTCTTCGCGGGTCAGCTGGTACGCAACGCTAACGAAACGCTAGCGAGAAATTGCGTTTTTATCGACTCGCTTTACTCTAACGCGGCAGCCGCGTTTCGCGGCCTGTACACGCCTTCGTAGGCGAAACTGGGTTAGATCGTCGACGGGAGAGAGTAGGCCTCACATCGATCCTGGATTTGAATTCAACGTGAAATTATTCTAGCCCTCGACGCGCGGATTATTCATGCCTTGGGACTTTAGTCGCGGTGACGTCGCGGTCGTGGATCGTGTGCCGTCGAGCGGACGCGATATAACGTCGATGTTCGCGGCGAAAATTAACCGAGGGTCGACCTTTCTCGCGATCTCGAGCATCATCCCCTCGAAAATTTGTCGCACATGCGTGCGGTGAAATTTATGGCCGTCAACATCATCGGAAGTACACGTGATCGCGCTGTTCATAAATTAATTCTAGTCTAGTGATAATACACTTTCCCGCATCATTCATAGATAATGACAAACTATATAATAATCACGGAGAAGGTGAACTTGGTTTCAACCTGGTATTTCTGATATCTCTTAAAGCTGTGAGATTCTAAATATTTTAATAAAATAATAGAATATGTATATATATAATGAAGCAATAATACATATAATACAATTGCATTATTATTCATGTCAGTCCTGTTAATATTCTTATTAGCATTGATTTTATATTAATATTAATATTCTATTTTTATTAAAATATTTTATTATTTTCTTAATATATTCAATAATATTCCATTGGAATTTCTAAATTCTCTGAATTTATTCATTGTGATTACTCCTTTAGTTATGCATTTTTACTTGAGTTGTGCATTTTTTAAAATGGATTTCTTTAATTATTTGGTAATGATCTTATTATTCTAGAATCTAAATGAATCTTTTTAGTTATGTTTTTTTTTCAAACTATGCAACGGATATAGCGATTGTGAGGGTATGAATTACAGGGCGTAAGTAATTTGTTGTCGAATCGATGGTTGGCCTACATAAAGCAAGCGTTTTACCACTTTTGACGTCGCGCTAAATAATATTATAGAAGAAAAAAATCTAGAAAAATTTACAAACTCAATTAATAGCTGGATAGTATAAAAAATCCATATTTGTTGATAGATTAATACTAAGCAAATTTAGTTTAAAACAAACTTACTGTTTTTCTTACATCAAATTTTATATTTTATGATAATAAATTTGGATTAATTGACATTTATACGCGCATAATAATTTATTATAAAATTTATACGTATTAATTTGCGTGCATATTTATTCGCAGTATTTCAAAGTTCTTTTTAAATACGTGAAATTTATCATGCATAATTTTTACGCGGTCAACGATCATACGGCTAAAATCCGAAGCTCGTCGGTTATACTATCGACGCACGTCCGATGAAATGTGCAGTATTATACCTCACATCTCTCGAAAAAGCTCGACGCGGTTAATGCATCGTCGCGCTATGTACACGTTAACGAATTTACCGCGTGCGAGAGAAGTCAAGAGTGAATTATTAACCGGTTATATAGCGCTCGTTTTTCTCAATACAATAATGTATAAATATTTCAAGTACATTCACTAGAGTTTTCGTAAAAGCAGTGATATTAAACGCGGTTTTATCATGCATCAGATTTGTTTGTATAGAAGGGATTTTATTTGTGCGATGGATATTAGTCAACGTATATTATTATGTAAGATTTTATTTATCTTTAAAAATTTCTTTAACAATATATACATGTGTATATATATATTATATATATTATAATGTATATATTATAATGAATATACAAGGGCTTTGCTGAGAACAAAATGTTATAAAATTCACTATTAATATCTATTTCTCTATCTATGGTAATTGTGCACTGAACGTGCGTAGGATTGCGAATAGCATGCACACATTAATACGGAATAGATTTTTCTAAAACAGAAAATATATACACACAAGAGATTACTGAATGAGAGCAAAGTCTCTCTGTTTGCGATTTGTTTTCCATGCTTTTTACAATTTTCACGAAGAACACTTTAAAGAAAACTTGTTGAAAGTTTCGCGAAAATTTCCGGAGAAAATATATTAAGATATTAAAAAAAAATTTGAAATGATCAGCATGAAGTCACGAGTTAACTGACGCTTTTGAGAAGTCCTCTCGCTTTTCATTCGACTCTCATTTGCATCTCAAAAGACGAAGTGAGAATTGTTCCGGGCTGGAGTTTTAGAGGCTTCAAAGCTTTCGTTTTTCTAACGCTTCTATTGTTCGCGTAAAATGTATCTGGAACGCAACGGTGCTCTCGAATCCAGGCAATTAGATCGTCGGCTGGAACGTCGGTTGTTTTATTACGGCGCGATTGTTTCATCCTAAAACAAATGTTTCGCAAGAGGGTCAATATCGTTAACCAAGCGACCGTGCGTTATATAGTTGCAACAATGGAGATTAGTATCCCCGATAGTTTGCACTTTGCAATCGACCCGGTTGTCGCCGCCGTCGTCACGTTTTGTGCTTTGTTCGTTCGATAAAGACGAGACAAATTTCATCACCGAATCAGACAATGTTCGCGCGAGAATAAAACTGCATTGTATTCAGATTGATTTCAAGATTGATAAATCATAATAATACATTCATAATTCGTTTAATTAATTGATGATTGAAAATATTTAATACGTAAAAATATCTCGAGCAATTTCGCGAGGGATGCTTTTCACGAGACTACTGAGAATGACGGAGAGAGTTGAATTCTCGGTTTTATCCGCGGTGGAAAAAAAATATAGCACAACCGAGTCTTCTAAGAAATTTGACGAGGTTTGCATTTTCAAGCGAACCGCGATGGCTGCCGTTAAAGAGTTGCAGGCAAACTCGAGTTGTAAGCTGATTTGAGAACATAACTTTTGCGAGTAAAATTGCTAATTAACCCTTTCGCCGTGCGCATTTTTTAACGACCATTATAGCATGTTGTACTTTTCGCCAGCGCGGCGCAGTAGTAATGCGACTCTCGTCAAGGGCGGAGCAATTTAAAAGCCGCACCACTTGATAACACGTCTGGCGTACTCGACGTTATTTTTTTTTTACATGCATTAAAAAAAGACGCAACTGCTTAACATCTTCGCTGGGAATATTTAAAAATGTTGGTAAGCGCACGCGTTCGTGCCAAATTCTCATCATTTTCAGCATGTTGGTCTTTATTAAAGTAAATGATAATATACGTTACGCGCTATATAATTAGAGGGAGAGAGAGAAACATAATTAATATTTTTGGCAGAAGATTTGAAAAATATTGCTTGAAAAATATAGAAATTATGATTTGTGTGTCGAATTTTTTTATATTTTAAATATTTAAATTTTATATTATTCATCTCCCCACATTTGTACATAACATTGATTCGTAATATAACTATATGACCTAGAACTCTCGTTCGTTTACATCCAAAACGTAACAAAATATTTGATCGTCAGTAGCTTTTGAGATGATAAGCGATTGAAAATTGTATAAAAGCGATCTGGATTTCAAGAATATTAACATTCGATGCAATTAATTTGGAAACATTTTATATCAAATTGCAGAGCAAGGTGCAAATTCGGTGCATGTAAACGCACATTTTGGGATACATTTTTGTTTTGTACAAAATAATAACGTATCGAGTATCATTGCAAAAAAGAAAAAAAATTAACATTTTTTTTTAAATTGACATGTATTCTCTTCTCCGATGATGAACTTGGACGTATTTTCACCGTCGGAGAAGCTAATCTCGAGGTGGAAAGACACCCGGTCGTCGTCTCGCGCGGTTGGAGCGACGACGCTTTTTACACGTCACTCTCTTTCACCGTAAACAAAGATCAATAACGTTACGGTATATACATATACCTCGCGACAGCGACGGCGGCGACGAAACGGTCGCGGTTTTATCGCGGATGCCGTGAAATACCTTGTGCAAAGTGCCTCGGCCTCGGTTTCTATTCTCGCTCCTCTCCCGGTTTACTTTTCTCGTCCTCTCTCTATTCTTGTACGCTGGTCGAAAATCCAAGAGTACGAGCGTATTCGCGGTATAGAATCGCGCGATGACGGTTAATACGTTTCTTCCGACACGGTCAACACGGGGCCGCGGCAAGAAATTGATTAACCCGTTGCCTTCTACCCCTCCTCTCTTTGCCCTCTACAAGGCTGTGATGATCCGGCCGATTACTGGCATTGTGGCTAGGAATAGCGCGCGCTATGTTATCGCTGCAAACAATCATATTATATAATTAAACTGACAAAATTGCTAGACTCCGTGCGGCCCGTTCTGGTGTTTATTAGCCATCATTTGAGTCACTCTACTCGAAGCGAGAAGGTGTTTACCATCTAAACGGATAATTATCTTCTTCGCGAATAAAGACACTTCACCTCGAATAACAGCAATCCTATTTTGCTCAATTAGCAAACGCACGACCGGGGAGTTAGACTCGTAATTGCGAAAGTCATTAAATAAAGACACACGTTGCGTTACACTCAGCGCGATATTTAATAATCTCATCAGAATTGATTTCAGTAGAACAATACAAGTTTCAAACGTACGCTAATTATAACTGTTAGCATTAACTCAATAATCGTCATTTAATTAGAGTGTGTAATAACTGTTTCAAATCCATCTCAAATTTATTGCGCTCGTGTATATAAATTCACGTATATACATCGTCTAAATATAATTCTATCTGTTAATTCGAAAAATACACAGAGAGGAATAATTGCTATTTTTTTAAAAAATGTTAAGATATTAAATAAGCTTTCGATTTTTTTGATACATCGATCGCGAGAATAAATGCTGGCGGCAAAATAGTATGTACGTAACGTTCGCACCAACGTAAATTACGTAAGGTTCTACGCGAATGATTCCGGGGCAGGGTCGGGATAAGCAGCTCGTAACTTGGATCAATATAATCTCCCTTTTGCTCTTTCGTACACTTGTGGCACGAAAAAAAAAAAAAAAAAAAAAAAAAAAAGATTTCCCTTTCAGTCCGAGACCCGGCCTTTCTTGTCCACCGGAAAATATATTAACGGGTAATATCTATTATGTCAACCAGCTTGCTCTTTCCCCTTCTGCTCCGACGTGGTGGTAAAAATTGAAATTTCTATGATAAAAGCGCGTAATAATTACGTCCGTGCGCTTCGACGTCACGAGTGGAAGATAACTTGCGAAAAGTGAAAATTAAATCGTCCGCTAAACTTTGTTCAAGACTCAATTAATTCTTGAAGAATTATGTTATTAAATATCACGATTGAATACACTTTACGTGAATGAATATGGAATAACAGGTTCTAAATTCGTATTATTTGTATTAATGAAAGAAATGAAATAGATTCTCTGTTAAGGAAAGGGGAAAGTATACAAATCTTTCGTGATCTCGTTTGTTGTCTTTCTCTTTCTCTCTCTTTCTCTGTGTTTTCTAGTCCGTTAGGGACTAAAGTCAGGCATAAGGCAGACATTAGTATACGCACAGTAGTATAAGCGCGCCATTAACGCGGACACGTCGTACCAATTCTTCTGCGTTCTTCACTTGTTGCTCGATCGATCCTTGTGTACTATCATTGCTTGGACAAGCGTATACATGTACTTACATTTACGTGATGCAGAAGACGGCGATCCCATTCTCTCAGTCAGTCGAGGTTTTACGGCTGCGTGATCGCGCGACTTAACCGCGCAAGTAATGGTGCGGGAAATTTTTCTTATTACGTATATATATATATATATATATATATATATATATATATATATATATATATATAATATAGCTGCCTTCGATTTGGCAACGGCACTTTATCTCTCGTATAACGGTCTATTACGACTCTTAAGATCGTCAATTATTTCCGGTTGATGCAAACGGATTCACTTAGCGAAGTAGAAATTACATTTGTCGCACATATTTTCGCGCGATTTAATTTATTCTCTTTTCGCTCCGTTTTTTAAACGTTAAAAGTTCGAGACGCACACATTTCGCGTTAATGTAACGCAGTTATATATTTTTTTTCTTCCTCTAAATTTATCGTTTCTATGCGCGCTCGTGCCCGGAGAATTAAAAGCGTGTTTTTCGGGAAAAAAAATTTATTTTGCAATTTTCTATGTTATGTTTTTATGAAGAATTAGCTCATTTTTTCTCAAAACTGCCTCACACACCGGTTGTGTGCCACATTCTGTATATATACATCTATTATTAAGTTTGCTAAATGTACTATGTAGAATTTTCGGGAGGGAATAGATTCTTCGAGCGTTATATACAGTATTCTTAACATACGGAGCTCCTTACGGAGATAACTCGCGGAGAGTCGTTGCCACTCTCGATATTTTTAATAGGTACAGCTATTTCGCCGGATCACCGTATAATTGCGTGTCCAGTCAGGATGCGCTTAAAGCTTTAGAGATTGATTTATCGAGCTCGCGGCAACTGGGACGTTTGGCGACACGATTTTTCACAGAGATGCGCAATCTACATCCCCTTACTCTTGTCTATATTATACGCCACGTGATTTTCATCGTATTTACGTCGGGCTCGTGTGTTTACGTCGTTCTTCGTCGTGTTTACACTTCTTCTGTCGTTCGTAGAAGCTCGTTGGAGAGAAACATAATTTTCGTGGAGTAAAATTGATTTGTGCCGGGATCGACGACGTTCGCATCCCAATTTTCGGTCTCTGCATAATCGCGACTTTGCCAGTTTCTCGAGATTTTTTCCGTCGCAGAAAATTCAGGACTCGTGCGTGAATCGAGATTGAACACGTTTTCTCGACAAATACCGTTTCTATCGTAAATAATCAAATGTGCTACGTGAGAAGAAAGCGGCCGTCCCTTTATTATTATGCATATTGCTCGATTAACGCGAGACCTACGGATGCTGTTTGCGAATCGCGAGAGGAAGGATCAGGCCTAATAGGAGTGGAAGCAGCGCAGGTATGTTTTTTCCATTGAATTTTTCGTCGCTTATTTGAAAAATGGAGATTTCTCTCGCGATGTCACTTTTTTTCGCGATTATGAATACGAAATTTTATTAAAGCTCGTAATGAAACGCGGAAAGAGAAATATGGGACGAGAATCGGATGTAGTTACATTTAACGGCGAGTGCGCGAAAATACTGACCAACGTGCAGAGCTTTTGAGTTGGTCGGTTTACCGCGAGCGAAATTACAATTTTGTTCGCGTACACGTAAGTACGTCGAGTTCAATATTTATTTATTATTTTCATATTACGTTAATGCGCTTTGAGAAAGAATTATTAAATATCGTTAATCAATTTATAATATGGTTTGATACCGTTGTGTGTGTGGAGCACAACGGTTTAATTATTCCATATATATTGGTGTAATAAAGCTTAGCCGGATGCTCTCGTGATATATCGTATTTTAAATTCGTCGATTTTAATGCCTAAATTATATTACCGTATTGCACATTTTAGCGTTGTCGACCCCGGCAAACTAATTAATTTATTCGAAAAAGTCACGCGACGCGAAATGTGTTCATGCAAATCTCTTTCGCATCTAGCTCTCACGAAAGTTCTAATTTATTATCATTCACGCTGATCTCAACTAGTCGGTTCCGACCTAAAATCACATAACTCGTTATAAAAATTTATAGCCATTATACTGGCATATCCATACTTATAAGGCTGCGACTTATATTGATTTCGTAAATGAATACGTGATTGAAAGGAATCTGTGTGTGTTGGTCAGGGACATTCTATTATGCAAATATCAAACATTTACGCTCGCCAAGCATATCTTTTGGTGAGACATTTGTTTGAGTTCTCGTCGGAGTGTATAACGCTAACTCTTAATAACTGCGTTAACTTCCTTCCTTTCCCTCGACCGGGTTTATAACATTGCATAATTCACGCGTTGCGCAAATACATTTCCATATTTCCGTCTATATTCTCTCCTCCGTTCCCTCGCGCGAGGATAATTGTATGTCCTTTGCTCGGCCTCACGTGATCCCCATGGCGGGTGTCCGTGATTATC
The DNA here is from genome assembly GCF_030444845.1 of Prenolepis imparis. Lineage (NCBI taxonomy): Eukaryota > Metazoa > Arthropoda > Insecta > Hymenoptera > Formicidae > Prenolepis > Prenolepis imparis. The sequence continues at coordinate 5,984,387 of NW_028141164.1, forward strand.
CGGCACGCTCTGCTTACATTTTTCAACGCAGTGCATATTCTCAGACGACGGACGTCGCGCGCGCGCGCGCGACATCTTTTTCCCCGCGTCTATCTAATGCAATTTTAACGAGGTGTAAAGTCGGTCAGGTCCCGTCGCGTACTCTTCGATGCTTGATGGCTCGTGTCGTTATACTTCGCTTCACCCCTTGTGGATCGATATTCGTTGCCGCGCTTTCTCCATTTCTCTTTCTTTCTCTCTTTTTCCCTCTCTCTCTCTCTCTCTCGCTCGCTCTCTTCCCATTGATCTATCTCTCGCGATGGTAAAGGAATCAACATCTTCGAGATGCCTTATTATACCTGGAACAGTTATTAATTTCTGGAAAAGGGTTTCTAATTATATAAGTAATTCAAACTTTCCTAAGTCCCACTTTAGACTCAAATTTTCATTTTGAGTGCATTTGAATTTATCTTAAATATCATCACCGAGAAGAGAAACGAATCTGGTAAATCCAAGAGATGTTGGCACGAAAACGCATATTTGCTTGAGTCAATATGATTACTTTAGCGAATATATTGCATATAATAATTTATATTTTCTTATCTTTAATCGGACCATTTAACTTCCTTTTATAAAGAATTTCGTTATATTTATAAATGTAAATTGAACACAAACTGAAATGAATTAAAATTATATAATAATATAAAGATCTCCTTTTGCGATATATACAGAGGAAGAGGAGAAAGGGAAATATAAGACGCGGAACATTTTTCATACATTTGAAATGAATCTTTATCTTAATTAGAAATTTCAAGTCGCGGTTTTTAATTACTAAAGCATTTAATATTAAATGTGGAAAAATATTCTCAGGAGAGAGTATGCTTCTCCTTTCAATTGAATTCCTTTTCGTGAAAATATGCTCCAATTTTCAACAAAGAATATTTACGTGCGAGAAAATTCAATCACCTTGTGCATTAAGGTATGCACTTAACTTACGGTTAAATCATTAACGTACGTGAAATCGAGATTAAAAGCTCGGAAAAGGTGGACAGGGCTCGATGACGAGCGAAGGAGAGCGGATAAAAAAGAGGAGTTAGGTCGTATAGAATGCGAAATTTGACCTGTTCGACTGTATAAAATTCGAGTAATGGGGAGAAGTTTAAAATCGGATCAGTTTTGCTCCATTACGTTCCCTTCTCGGCCGACATTTTCCGCCCCGTAACTCGACCGGCGATCAATCTCTCGTATTTGGGAAAAAATCAGCCGTGATCGATCATACCGTAGGAAGACCGTGTATGTCATCGTTGTTTGGACGCACACACATCGCGAAATCGCTGGACCGTACAAGAACGTAATATCTGCGCTGTTAACGGCTGTGCTTCTACAATTATAGTCGAGCTACGAGGGTCCTCGATGAGTCAGAAGATGAGTGCACACGAATCGTGCTTTCATCCAGATTGCGTTGCTTTATGAACTCATATCGCGCAACGATACGACATACTTATTTACAATGGCGATCGAGATTCTTATCGAGGGAGTCGGAATTTAGATTGGACTTGCTCCAGAACGAGATTAGAATAGACTTATATTTCATTTTCTCTGAATTTTCGACGCAATGATGCTAACATACCATATCCCTTTAATCTCGATCATCTCGAGATTATTATTCGCGAAACGAATATGTCGTACAACTTTTGATCAAGATAATTATGTTCCATGACATACGATTAGCAAATATTTTATATATTACATTTTGGTGCTCTCTATTCGGAATATATTTAGAGTTGCAATGGAAATTTTTGTCTAGAAAATTAAATTTTTATTTACTTTATAAAACAGAATGAGGAAACTGTATAACGTAAAAATATATATGCATATACACATACACACTTACGTTACACAGTTTCCATTTTGCTTCATAAAGCAGATAAAAACTTGCTTTCCTAAACAAAAATTTCTCTATTGTTATTCACTCTTTTTTCTCTCGCTCTCTTTAAACATAATATATTTTACATTTATAATATAAAATTGATATATATGTATATATGAATATTTTTTATTATATATATTATTTGATTTGAATCAAATTGCAATTTGCATTGGCAATTTTTTTTATGTAAAAAATATATTAAACAGCTTTCTAATCCGGATCTCTTACACGATTTTGCAACGATGATAACGAATACTGTATATATGTTTCGTATCATCCCCTAGCTCGTCAGGAAGCTGCTATAATGAATTATGCAACACTTCGTATAACGTTTGGAGGCATTATCGATAGAAGGGGGTCAAAATGGTCTCTGTTTTCACTTAGATTGTGCTCCGTGATTTTACGAGAATGATATTAGAGGGAGAATGATATGAGAACATAATATATGCATGAGCGATAAGTTAAACATTATGATACTATAATAGCACCTCGACACGATATGATGTGAACTTATAGATTAAAAAAACATTGGCATTTGATATCTCTCAATTGTAAGATAAATAAATATTGCATTACTATTGAAAACATTTTGTTTTAAAATCAATTAAATTGAAATTTAATGAAAAATATTGAATTCATATCAATGAATTTTTATTACACATATGTATATGTATACATACACATATACTTTCAGAATTCCAATTTAACTGTAATTGACATTGTAGAACAAACGGATGTTTTATCGCAATTTTTCTTTTTTATCTAATTTATTCAACTGACCCATCAGTTATATTTGCGATTATAAATGCGCATATCTTTTTCTGAATCAAATGTCATGTATCGGAAAACTCAAACGCGTCAAGTATAAAGATATTACGCAAACGTCGTTTAAATCTGCGAGTCACGTCTTCTTTTTTACTCTGAAACTCGGCATTCTACACCTTCGGGCTTAAGCAGGCATCGATCAATCTTTTATGCGGTTAAAAAAAAAATGTGCGCGATCGATAATCCGATATAGCCTCTGCCTTTCTCAGGATATACACGCACGTATTCCGCCACATGCATGCACCAGAACTAGGACAACTCGGAACGTAATATCGCTCTTTTATTGCGTAATTATCGACACGACGACGGAGCGTGGATTTTCCTCGCAACGAGGAAAAGTATCCTTCCCATGTCCCTCTTCACAATTGCGTAAAGCTTGCGTTTTCTCGCTTAGGTGGTGCAATTTGATAGCCGTACCTACCAACCGTAGAAAGGCATTGTGTTCCGCGTTGACAATTTCCAGGCTGAGAGAGAGAAACGGTATCTTACCGGAGCCGGACTGCTTTAAAATCGAGTAACGGTACGTCGTTACCAACTCGGGGAAAAAATTAAGTTAGGGGATAGAACTTTTTCAATTTCTAAAATTTCTTTTCTCATTCCCGGGGCAATCTCGTATCATCATAATGCTACGCATAATGTTTGCGAATAAATGAATTTGCATACTTTACGTTTTATAAATAAATACATTATAAATAAAATGGAATGGCATAGTTGGAATGCAAGTAACTTCGTACTTAGGCATGATTTTTAATTAAACTGCGTAATAGACATAAATTTATTTTCGCAAGAAGCGATGTAGCACAATTTCATTCTTTTCATTAAATTCCATTATCTGTATAAAGAATATTTTAGAAACTTAAATCTCTTACATATATAATTTCTGTAATTATATTTTTTGCCAGTTTATATAATGAAGTGAATAAGAGAAACGAACATAAATAAAATAATAAAATATGAAATATAATAAAATACAAAATCATATATAACAGTCTCAACGCGTTGCACAATTTTAATAGAGTGGAGTGGAGTGAAGTCTTTTTTTCCTCGGTTAGATCGCATCTCTTTCGAGGGAAGCAATCTAAAAGTTTATCGCGACGCGGATCAAATTCTCGCCCGATATAATTCGCCCGTTGGATCTTTACCGTACTTTGCATATCATTCGCGCTTCGTAATGGAGTGCTGCTTTCGACGGGGCAGCTTCACTCACGAACCACCGGAATCCGCCAGAATTGTGGTCGCGCGAAAAAGACAGCGGGCTGAAACACAGAAGGGACATTGGTGGTGGCAGTGGACAGCCACCGAGGGTGGGTGCTAGGATAGAATGGGAGGAGGTTGATGGTCGGGAACGTTGGAGTGAAGTTGCTCGTATGGTTGCCTTGGTGAGGCGTGGTGTATATCGATCTCAGAACTCACACCGGGGAGAGCAGGGTAAAATTATATTTGCAAGTGCGAGAAGAGAGAAACGCGCAAAGCCGGAGGGGGAGTTCGAGAGAAGCGGGAACAAAACGCGTCTCGGATTGTTCGGATAAAAGTGCGCACCACTCGCACTCGAATTCGATTATATCTAATAGATCGATGTGCGCGCGAATTTTCCGGCGACGATTAACTCATTTCCGTTCGAGCGTGAAGGGGAAAAAAAGTTGTTTCGCCCCAGTTCGCTCACAGTTTCCTTTACCTGACGTAGAGAAATCGACCGTGGTTGAAAATGTAATCGAAAATCGTGGAAATGTAATGGCGTGTTTCGCATCACGCCAATTGGAAATGAATTAACGTCGTGTTTCTCCCATCGGTTTTCCCGCACGCACGCTCCACGGCTTCGAGTAATTAATAATTTCGTTATGACGCTCACGCACGTAACTGTGAATTAAACCAAAACATTCAGAAATGTATTTGCTTGTGAGAGCAAATATGTATATAATTTAAATATTTATATAATTATCCGAAAACACTCGTTAAGTACAATAATTATATGTAGTTTACGAGATGAATGAAAGTGAAAAGAGTAGATATCCTTTGCAGTTAATTACAAAACAGAGTATGCGCATTAATCTCTTCTGTGACAATTTTTTAAAGTTAGGAATAAAGGGACAAATTCATTTTTATTTGTTTGGCAGATTTATGTCGGATTTAACGCGTGATATGCGCGTTGTTGGAAAATATATTTACAAAATATATATTTCGAGTTTTTATTTTATTACTCTAGAGGAGAGAGAGAATATAAAATAAATATAAAAATATAAAACGTATTTTTAAATAAAGTCTATTTTCATGTACACATTATCATCTGTGTATATGTATCAATTAATAAATAGGGATGACAAGTTGTTAAGCAGGAGAGAGCTCCAAGAAAGATACGACTGTCAAAGTGAATGAAATAGAAACGAGCAACACCGTGTTGTGTTTATGCGCGCCGTTAACGACATGATTTTCCGCGCAAACGGAAAAACAATTATCGGATTATCCGGGAATTGCGCGTCACGTTTCATTATTAATCAAGAGTAATTTTTGGAGCATACATAGGAAACCTAGGGGATCGATAACGGAACGAACAAGTGTATTATTCAATATGCAATTGCGCGTTCCTCCAATCCAGCGTGAATGAAATAGCGGAGCACGAGATGCTGTTTTGAAAACTTTGTACTTTGGTGTGATTACACTTGTCGCCCTTTCTCGCCAGTGTCTCTCTCTTCTTCTCTCGTATGTTCTTCAAACTTTCCTATCGCGAAGTTTCAAATTTTGAAACCGTTCGTGTACGTACGTACACAAGTACACGCGTACTCACCTCTCGACTAAAGGGAACGAGCGGCAGTAAAGGCGGCTCCATCAACAGAAATTAATGATTCACGTTCATGGGCATGCATCCGCGCCGCGAACGTTTTCGCAAAACGTGTATAACCCGGTATGTGTGTTTGTATTTTAAGAATTTCATGTGCCCCTCTCTTCTCTTCGTATACACGTATGTGTATTTGTGTATGTTTCACTTTTTCATTCTCTATTTTTTTACGCTTTTATGCTCGCCTCTTATCGTCTCATATTCCGCGTATGTGCACACGTGGGTGCGATACTTTCCAGGTAAAAGGGCGGCGAACCTCGCGATAACGGAAATGTCAGAGATAACCTTACGGCTATTTAGAGTTATCGAAATGAAAAAAACCTACCATAATTGAATAAATAAACGATAAGAATAAGATAGGAAGGGAGATCGTTACAAGAATTGCAAGAGGAAAGTTTGAAGAATTAAAAAAATATTTTTCTAAGTTCCAGGAAAGCAATTTCTAAACTTTTAATTACATTGTTTCTCTGAAATATTGTTTATTGGTCACCTATCGATGCTAGATAACTCTAAAATAATTTCTAAAATACATTGCAAGGTTTTTCTCGCCTTTGCAGAGGCAACGTAATCTTATCTGACAGTAATGTACCCTGTGGGAATTTTATGGATTTTTCGCGTACGTTCCTACAACGTGATATGATAAAATTAGATACGAGAGAGAAAAAGAGAGGGATTCAGGAGGAAATATTAATCTTTCGAATATAAAATAATATCTCACATATAGAGAGTTTAGAATACTTTGTGCTAAGCAAACTGTCGAGAGAGCTTTATACTTTGAGAGAAATTCGTGTCAAACGGGGCATGATTTTTTCATATAAAATCTGCAACACGGCTTATCGTAGACTCTTAAAGCAAGGTACGTTTTTCCATATTATATCGGCGTATTATTGCAGAACTTTAAGAGGCGAGAAAATTCCAGAAACTCATTCCGTTGTGATGCATTTCCTTTGCTACAGGAGAGAGATCTTAATGCATTCTCGCATTATGCTTTCGCATGCTAGGCTCGCGGTTTGTAGAGAAAGATGAAATGTAGAGAAATATTTTACGGAATAGAATTAAACGTCAGCAGGGAGAAATTATCTGCTTTGCTATTTATATTTTATTCGTAGAACGTTTGTTAGATGTGCGAAGTACAACGCCGTAATAAATCGGAATTTGAAAATGAGCTTGTTGAAAATTGAGAAAAATGTGTTAATCGAAAACCGCGATCGGTTATTAACGTTGTTGGTGTCTAGAAATTTCGCAAGAGAGCGATAATTTTGATTTACGTTGGCTATAACTATACGTTGCTCATGCTGTGCTATTCGATCGTAAATCTTTTCGCGAGAAGATAAATTTGGCGTCAAATTGTCGTACGCGAAATCCAACGATGACACTTCGTAAATCGAAGCTTTCTGTTCAAAATAATTGTCGCAAAATTTTCTACATATTATATTAAACTTTGACTATGTGTGTGTAAAGAGAGAAAAGGAAGAAAAAACGATCTTTCGAAAATATTCTTTATTATAATAATTCTCTATCTCTCTCTAATTTTCTTGTATATAATTTTCTATAGAAAAATTATACCCATTAGTCACTAATTCATCAGGATGTGTTTCTCGGAAAAGCAAAACTGCAACTTGGCTATTTACTCTGTCTCGATTAATCTTCATATCATCCAGTTTTGACGACGATTCACGAAGATTTATCGATGAGATAAATCGTCCAAGTTCGTGGGCGCATAATGTTGGCGGAGAAGCTCCATGATGTGAAAAAGCGGAAATGTCATTGGATAATACGCGCGAGAGATATTTCTGCCGCGCGGGTCTTTTTAATCGTCTACCAGACCAAAGTGACATCGTCCTGGAACATGGATAAATTCGTAGCTAATCCGACTATACTCACTCCGACATCCGTCACCGTCATCTTCGGAATCAGACCGATTAACGGTTCGAGTACCGCCTTATTTACCGAGGAAATGTAATTTATGATCGCAGTCGTCCAACAAAGGATTGCATTAAGTCATAATCGTAGCTACGGGTTGTTTAATTACAAAGAGTTTACTTTACCGAACAATAAAGAGAGCGGAGAAGATAATTTGCGCTCTCGTTGTCTCATTTCGTCTTTCAAATTTACGCCTTTGTAAAATTTAATATTTATAGAAATGTGCGAAATTTTATGAGTTTATTCTTTATCGAAAAATATAGTTATTTATTAATTTAGTTTTTAATCAATATTAGTGTATATAAATGAGATTACTTATTTATAGATAACATGTGGCACATTATATATGTGCAAAATAAATTCGAAAATTCTAAATTTTTGATCGCAAGAATAAAAGTACACAGTTTGAAAATTTGTGTTTTCTTGTTAAAAACGGTCCCCGTTAAAATTTTTGTGTTAAATATTTAACACATTCATGTGTTAATTTAACATATTGCTGTTATGTTAATTGGACTCAAATGTTAAATTATTAAAACAACTAAAAAAAAGTGTAAAAATAACACAATGTATATCTATTTTTAATTTTACACAATAAATATGTTCCGTATTATTAGTGACAAGATTTATCTGTTAAAATTTACAGAAAAAAAATGTTAATTTTACTTTATAATATAAGTGGGGGTGATAAAATGTAAAATTAACAATTTTTTTAGTTAATTTTTACATTAAAACTATGTTAATTTTACACAAAATTTATTTTAAGTTTATTTGAAGTTTGCATTTATTTTATGTTAAAATATTAACACAATATTCGTGTCACCATTTAACATATCCGTATTATGTTAAATTAACACAAAAATTTCTGTGGACCGTTTGGGACAGGTGATATTTGTTAAATTTAACACAAATTTTTCAACTGTGTACAACGAAAATTCATTTTTTTAAATAATTGAAATGCGTTATACGACAAAATTCATTCTCCATTCTTCATCTCTTTTTGTTCGAAAAAAAGGTAAAACACATTTTATAAATTTTCGAAAGATCTTGCCTTTTTTTTCATAAAAAAATCAACTTATTTTTTTAAGGAAATAAGTTGGAAATTCTTCTTTTATATTTAAAAGTCGATATGAAAGAGTCTTATCAATATCAGCCGTTTCGATATGGAAGACTTATCAATATGCCATTTCACGACGACCGTAAATGCAGATTACATGGAACGCTTCCATATCGGGATACGCGCGAACTTCCGGTGACCATATGGCGTACGCCAATTTATTACGTCCTGAATTCCCTTGAGCGCGTTAATCGCTTCTGGTGATACCGAAGGATGAAGGCCCCTGGCAGATACGACGTATACATACACATACACTAATTTATCGATGCTTAGCGATAACATCGTCGTAACGGCACAAATTAAAAGAGATTCGCGTATAAAACGTCGCGTTCGCACATTATTTTCCATATCGCGTCGCATTTTACGCTTTTTTGAAACTGATATATGTATGTATATTATGTTTTTTTGAACTTTGATATATTATTCTCGGCGTTTCCCCTGTCACATATCGCGTGAGCCAGCACAAATAAAATTTTATTTACGATTTATTCCTGCGTCGGGATTAAATTTGTATTTATCACGTGAAAATATCGAGGTGCGTCGCGCGAAATATAACTATGAAATATTTTATATTGCTTTATACATATTTTATATAATATATACTCATATAATTATACAAGATCTGAAATTTTTATGGATGAACGTAATGAAACTACGTTACAGAACGATGACGAGTCGAAGTTATTCCATTGTATTTCTGGATAAAAGGTCTTTTACGACACTTAATGGATAGAGCATATTCTGAAAGTGTTCCGCTTTCAGAATTCAATAATTTTTTCGAAAGTATACTTTTATTTGACGCTTAAAGACTACGAGAGCCATTCGACGAATAGAACGCGCTCGGTAAGAAAAGTGAATTTCCTAATTATTAAACCGCATCTTATCTCCGGATTGTCGACTTCATTCCACGAAGCTTCACGAGACTTTCGAACTTTAGAATTAGGAGCAAAGAATGTCCTCAATCGATATACGAGATTATTTTGCGCTTCTGCGGAATATTCAAAGGAAATGAAGAGTAGAGATAGGAAAGAGTTTTAATTATTTACATTCTGATTGTTACGTGAGAGATCATTAAGGAACTTTTTTCATAAAACATAAAACGTGGCGACGTGTAAAGAAGCTTTTTTTCGCGTCAAGTTTTTAGTTTTTCTTCTCTAAAAAAAAGAGATGTCAAACTTTGTGGCGCGAAAGGAGAGGAGCTAAAACATAGAGAAATTCTCGACACGACTTTCTTGAAGAATATTTAGAGAAGTTTCACGAGTAACATCTCGCGCGAACTGCGGGTACTTAGCCCATTGCAATCTTGATCGTGATTATATACGCTACTGTATATAGCATACACAACGTCGTGTCATGTCTGAATCTCTCGTGAGAAATGCATAAATACGTTTGCTAGAAGATGAGATGCACCGGTATCAGATAAGAAATCTGAAGATTGTGAAGGAACCAGGAAAATTTATGAAAACACAGTCGTACCAGTGTTTGTTTACTCTGCATATACAAAGATGTTTTCAACATTTCTAAGATTATCGCAAAGAGACGGCTGGGGAAATCAGAGAATTATATGATTTTGGTATTTATACCAAAGATGATATAAAGAGGAATGCAAAATAATTTAAAAGTTACAAATATTCCGAGTTTTTTAAATGTGTGCCATAAAAAATGCTTTATCCGTATACATGTAGATAGTAATAATATTTATATTTAATATAAATAAAACACGAAAATTCTCGTATATTATACAAAGATCGCAGTTGGAGATAGACTTGTTAATCGATAAATCGTTAATGAACATTTTTTATCTGCTCTTAATCTCGCGTGATTAAGTCGCGGACGAATTTTGCATCATTTATCACATCGATTTGTAAGGGACTTTCTTTTCTATTCTCGCGTGAAGTATATTACGTCGCTTTAAAAGTGTTATAAATAACCCCGCAAAAATGGTTGCAAAAACGCGATCTTAAAAAGTTAAGGCGCAACGTCGTGGTTCTATCCACGCTACTGGGTATCAAATCTCTCGGATTATTTCAATTTGTAAGTTTGCGAAGAGAAGCACAAAATCGCTGTATGTGTAACTTCGCCGTATTCGCGCGGGAACTTTATTCCGCTCGTTTCTGGTCCGTCGCGCGAACTCGAAAACTCATTTTCCGAGCCAAGGAGGCGCGAAGGAGGAGCTGTCTGGTCTTTTTCAGCCGGCCAAGAAATCGTTTGCTCCCTTATTTTAGTAAGTGACTTCGTTTATTAACTGGACGTGCTCCCAAATTTTCCGCGCGTCGATTATCCGAGTAATGCACGCGCTGCAACAATATACGATGTAAAGTACAAATCGGCGTCTGGTCGATATAAAGATGATTTATTTTTTACATAAACTCGATAATATCTCGAATACCACATATCGTGGTACATGAATTCGAATATTTCATAATTTTCAGAAAAATAAAGCATAAAAATTTATTGTATGTCATATTTGTAACATTTATACAATAGATATGCACACATACAAAAAATTATAATATATATTTTTAAAGATAAATTTATTTTTCAAAATTGTATATATACCTATATATACTTATATATATTATACGATATATATATAAAGTATAAATTATGGGATATTTCATATCTTATGAATTTTTCAACAATTTTCCCGTAAACAACCCGATGACGCGTGACTCTCTCTCTCTATCCTAAACATGAGACTTATATCGAAAGAGAAATACTTCAAAGGTTACAAGGGATCCACCCTTGCTTGCTCCGATTTCCGGCGGATGAGGGGATCGTGTTACGCTTTGACCTGCGACATACACGTAGAGATAGTGTCGCAGGTGTCGAAGATAGCGATGCAAATAATAAATAAACATAGGCTCATACAAAATACACGTGAGAAGCGGGCGACGAATGTCGAATATCTGCGAGTGCTGCAATAACGATAATTTAAACACATGGCTTCTCGTGCAAAAATAAACTGAAATGGTAAGATATTTTCGTACAACTCTGGTGTCGAAAACATCAATTTTAAAAATTGAAAAATCGATGTTTCCTTTCAACTTGATTATAATTTCTAATACATTTTTACAATAAGTACAAGATTCTATAAAAGAAAATAAAAAATAATCATATGATCCTCATATTTATTATTTTAGCAATTAATATAATTATTGAAGAACATTTAAGCTCGAAGAAATAAAATATTATATTCTCACTCTTAAAGATAATTTTTTCGAGAACGAAAGAAATTTATTCGTACAATTTTGACTTATTTTTGCACGAGAAGTGTTGCGTCATCCGCTGTATATTGGCAGAATTTTCGATGCCGCGACTGGCTGACCATATCTTATATCTCGCTACTTGGACGGGAGAGTCTGAGGGCTTCATACGCACACGGTGGAATTGGCTGTTGCGAGCAGCGGTTTGTGGCGTTGTAAATTTATCAGTAGCACCGCGGTACATCGTGGGGGATCCTTTCGCGCGCGCAGGTCGTATAACTCTTTAATGCTCTCCAACGAGCCGTGCTCCCGTAAGAGAGGCTCTCGCTTCTTGCCCTTCTGGAGCGGATGAGCGCATCCGTCGTTCCGCTTCAGAAGGGAGCTTCGCTTTGTATCTTGCCGTTTTGCAAAAGAGAATGGCATCCCTTTGGAACACAGCGAACCTTTCGTCGCTCAGGAGGGATCCTTGTTACGGCACGTTGTTTGGCCCAACTGCATATTGCGGTATTGGACAATTACGGTGATATTGGAGCTATTTGGAATTTTCTAAACGGATCTTTGTATTGTATCTTCTATTATAAAAATACAGAGTTTTAAAGGAGTCTATAAACTGAATGAAAATGTAGGAGAAGAAACCTTACAATATTAGATTACATGAATTATTACAATCGTTGCTGATCGTTTCAGTATCGTGCAATAAGAGTATTGAATATACATATATTTCAGTCTATGTCGCGAAAAAGAACGTCGACGTATAACGACTGTAAGCTATTACGAAATCGGAAATCGAATTGGCATAACATGGCGAAAGGACGTTGATTTCCGACGTCGATGCAGCAATGCGGCCCCGCGCTTATATCAGCCCGGCAAAAAGCGAGCAAACTTATCAGAGGAAACCGAGATTTTCGTCCAGATGTTTACCAATCCTGCACCAAATATTTACCATTCAGTCTTTACGTTAGTTCTGTGCGACAACGCGTCTCTTTTTTTTTCCCCCCCATTCTTTAACTTCACACGGATTGTGGAAAGAGAGGTAGAACAAGAATGGGGAGATGTGAGTCGAGGGATGAAAGTGGAATAGAGGGAAGGGTGAGACAGAGAGAGGGAGAGAGAGAAAGAGAGATTCGTTATTGATTCGAACTCGACACAGCTTGGGTACAGTCGTAGCAGACTATCGTCGTCATCGTCGTCAATGTGTACTAACTAGAGGCTGCTGGCAGGAACACACAGGCGCACGCAAAAGCGCCCAGTTGTGTATAGTCGGATTAGATCGTGACGACCGATGACGGAGGCGAAATGACCCCGATACGCTATCGACGGATAATCTCGAGAACCGCGAGCGAGCAGCACCCATCTACCCTGTGGGACATGTGCGTCCCGTTACGATTGTTGGGAGAATTAATAAGATGTATCGTGGGAGAGACGGAATCACTCGGGCATATTTGTTCGATTGCTCGATCGCAAAGTGACTTTCGAACTAAAGAAAAAATGTCTTGAAGATAATAATAGTCGCTGAGCCGCGCGCGACTGAAATTTTAATCGTTTTCATACTCTGTAACATTATAAAGATCATCTTTTAATCTTTTTTTTTATAGCGTAGATGTTGGAAAGAATTTTGAACACAAAGCAGTTTTGAATAACGATATGAGTTTGGAGGATAAAAGTTTCATTTCTTTTTTTAAACTAAAGTATACACTATGTATGCAAGATGAACGAAGAGTCACTATATTTAAGTAAAACTTTTGTTTGAAAAGACTCCTCCCTTATTCGAAAGTCGAAAAAACGTGTTTTTTTTTTATTTAAAATGGTTCAAAACTGATCTCTTTACGTAAAAGTGATGCTGGAATATCGGTATTATAATATCATAATATTTTCGAAGAAAAGATCCAAAGAAAGAAAACGAACGCTCTTTTCCTTTCTCTCTCTTTTTCTCTTTGTGTAGAGAAAAATTATTTTTCATTTTCTCTCGACGATATAATTTTGCATTCATTAGTTCTCGTCTGAATCATTCTCTATTTTTTCTCTTATAAAATGTTAAAGAATATCTGTGACATTATAATATGCGAAACATGAGTGGAATTACGTCGGATAAAAAAAAAAAAATTAATAATTTGTGAGAGTAATAGATATCATTAAATCGACAAATTCTCGTGCAGTCGTAATTTATGGCTTGGAAAATCGATCTGCGCTGTTGATAGATTCTAATATTCGGAATAAGGAAATGCGCATACCAGAGTCGACCTATCTGCTGAATTATAATCAGTCAGGGGACATATGAGAGAAAAAACAAACAAAGGAAGAAAAAAGCCTCGAACTAGATGATGATGAATGACGAACCGATCGGTCGTTAATTTTGATAAATGACCTGAGAAGATACCCGCTTTTAACAAGCCATGATGCTTATGCAGTTTTTTATCGCCCTCTACGCTTCGAGGATATATCGGTCGCGCTATGAAAATAACTTCTGTTGTTCGATTATCGCGGCGTGACTAGAATTTACGTGATAGACCACGTTCGTCCTTGTGCAACCACTCTCTCTTTCAAATCTAAATTCTTATAATTTTTAAATTGTCGATATTTGCAGCTCTTAATTTGAAATTTAAGGTAATGCGAAAACAATATCGATACGCATATATTCAACATGTATATGGAGAAATGTAGCTGTGTTTAATTCGAACCGCGTAGTAACGCTGTGGTGAAATAATTCTCGGATATCGTTGACTTAATATGATTTATTATGCGCGCAGTTGCGGTACTTATCTCGCTTTTATATGTAACCTATGTACTTCTATTCACGCGATAATTGCTCATTTATGATTGATTAATCGCGTCAACATCGCTATTTTAACTGCTCAACATTGGTTTTTAATCTGATTATCTGCGCAGTACGAACGTAATTACACTAACGTAATCTATATACACATCATAACGTAATCTATATACACAATCAATATATAAATATATATACATATATATCTATATATTGATTTTATATTATATTAAGCTAATAATACCTGCATGTTGCAGCGTATATACACACCGATCACACCGATCGGTTCTCTTTAATTTCTCAATTCCCAATGTATGAGCACGTATCTTTTTCTCTTTTTTATTATTTATTTTTCCTATTCGAAACATTTTAATTCGCAGGAATGACAGAAAGGACTCACTTACCATAAAACGTATATATAGGTTTAAATTATTCTGATGTGTTAAAATACTGTAACTTATTCGCTCTCTCAAGGGGGTGCTAAAAATCCATTTCTCAATATTGACGTAAAAGTACATACATACTTTTGCTACTTTTCCTTATAGAAGTAGCTCATTTTAGATCGGAGTGTGTGCCTCCGCTTTCAAAAGAAGGAAATATGGAGTCGAGGGGGATATTTTTGCGTCTCTCAAGTGCAGAATCTTTTACTTTACGTTCGTATTTATATGGAAATGGGAATGCGCGACGAGAGAGGGAGAGAGAGAGAGACGAGATACGATAATGGAAATACGATTTTACGGAATAAGACTAGCGCATATATCTGATATCGTAGCTCGAAACATTGGAGACAGTGCGCCACTTACGTGCCATCGTACAGCGTCTCGTGATTCTCGCGCACCCCCTTCTCTTCCCCATTTCCTCCCATCTTTGCATTGATTACTCCATTGTGGTTTGTTAATGACGTCAGGTTGCTGCAACAACAATAACCTGCGGCGCGAAGCGATTCGCTCAACGTCGATGATTAATTCCGACGGAATTGATGGCATGGCGATAACGTTCGATGGTAGAAAGAGCAAGAGAGAGAGAGAGAGAAAGGGGGAGGAAGGGAGAAATGTTTGTAATGCGGTCGCGGTAGGACTACGAAATGTGTGGGACGATGATATCTCGTTTATCTCAATACATATTTCCGGGGCGGGTAATCTCGTCGCATTGGGATGCAAGCGCGTGAGAAGGGTGAGAATCCTCGACGGGGAAACGTCTGCCCCGTTTTCCCTCCGTCTGTGAAAAATTACCTACGCTTTATCCGTGTTAGCCCGCGGCTACATACATACCTAGCGAGTCGTATGCGGTTTTCCCTTCGTACGCTTCGGGGGGTAAAAGAGAGAGAGGGACGGTAAAAAGCGGAAATGGGAAGCAGAAAGTGCAGGAGACGGCTCGTTACTCGCGTTTCTGCATTTCGGTCAGAAACTGTCTCGATCACATTTACTCTCGCTCGCGACATCCTCCTCCACTCGTGCGTGCGCGTTAAACGGATGACGGATCGCTTGTCCGCAATATCGAATCGCTCGATAAAGCGTCATTACGATGTTGGCTCCAATCGCTGGTCAATCCCGAGCAAAAACGAGCGACATTAGATTCGATATCCCGTTCGTTGATGCCGTTTAATAACGCGACACGTTATACGCGTATCAACATTTCTCCCTCTTCCAGTAATAAAGGAACTTGTAGTAATATCGCGCTCGTTGTCTCGCATTCGCCCCGCAGGCATGCATAAATTATACGCGAGATAAATATGATTCTTATTATCCTTACACACATATTTCTCGATGCGTTTTTTCTTTCGCGATACTACACGTGTCCGAAACTGGCACGAAAAATTTTGCGACGCAGCCTTTTAAATTTCAGGTCAACGCAATTATTCTGATTACACTGCGCTGAAACTACAAGATGAATTTTTTGTGTAATCTCTCGCGTAATCTCTAGGAGTATGCATAAAAATATTCGCGGATGAAAAATAACTATAGCTATTGATTAAAAATTCTGTTCCCTTTTTATTTGATTAATTAATTACTTTAACACGTGTGCCGAACAATTTTAGTTTTTTTTTTTCCATATCTTGATCAAAAGGAACATTTCAAAAGACTTATGACTTTTAAACGAATCATAATTGGAGGTTTCATTACAGCTTTGTTAGTTTTCACCAGTTCGTTACACACGCAAATAATGTTAGAAAATTACTATGGCTGCACTATTGAAATCATGCTGATACTACGCGTTTCCGGAAGGTCATCTATTTGCGCATCCGATAAATAGAGTAGACTGTTCATTTGCTCGCTTGTTGCTCGCCTTTTAGCGCTCGCGATCTGCACACTTGTTCATCGCGAGTGTAGCTTTGTCGAATATCGAATATCGAATTTAATATCCCGTCGTATATTTATGAAAATGATACCACGCTACAGACAATGCATAATATGGTAATTCGTTTGATTTTAATTAATGAGGTGACATTCGTTCGAAATTGTGGCGAGCTCCAAATTGCACCTGACACAAAATTATTCCGCGTAAGCGCACAAAAAACGTTCAAGCGATGATTAATCCATCGGTTCTCATAGAGATATTTCATCGCGAGGGGATTAATGAAGAAAGAAATTATTCTCTTTATATACGTGTAATTTTTTTAAATATAAATATATATTAATTATATAAATATATATTAATATAAATATATATTAATTATAATATTATTATAATTAATTATATATTACATAATATATTATAATATATATTAAATATATATATTAAATATTATATTAATGTAGATATGGATTAATTTTTCTCTCGAATTATCCGTAATAAAATCGCGATACGACGGCAATAAAAATTTGTTTACGTTCAATTATTATGGCCATTTATAAATTTCAATTTCAGTCTTTTCGCTTGCGTGTTAAATAATGTAATTGATAAATTATTAACGTTGAATAATTATATTATAGTAAGATATGTATTGTGCGTGTGTACCTCGACGTCATTGCACGATACTTCTGTCAGTATACATTAATTTAAATTAAGTTTTTATCTAGGTATATATTGCCGGAGATGCGTAATCTCTTTTTGAATTTTTTTATAAACCCCTAACGTAACGGTATAAACACACGCATTATGTATAAACGATCGTGCAAACACGAACCTTTTAATTTTTCGTTCGCTAAAATCATTACGAGAAGCGATATTTTTTCGGTAAATATTTGGCGAAATTGTAATATTGTTATAAATTATATATTCGAACGTTTTTTTTTTTTTTTCTTTCAAGAGAAGAGATATATGTTATCAAAATATATCAGACACATCGTAGCGTGAAATAGCGTCCCTGATATTTTTGCGCACACTGAGACGGAAATTGCGACTACGTATTGTACATCTACCTATACATACGTGGCATGCGTTATTTTACAGTTAGTTATTATTTTATTTGCGAAATGAAAATTGCAAATACATCCCAGTTTTCTAATAACAATGGTTTTGCAATTCCGCGGTGATCGCGGTGTTTGTTCTGGCAGAACGACTCGCAGAATCGACTGTCGCATGAATATTCCTATAAGCAGCTGAATTGTGTTGGTCGGAAAATCTGTACCCTCTATAAATTATATGGTGCGGTCGCGGTGAGTCCCTCACACCGAAAGATAAAATATTCAGCTTTGATATGGAAACGCGTTATTACCATAACGCCGTCGCGCGATTCGATTCCGTTTCCCGGCTTTAATCAGTACGATAAATCTAATACGCTTCAGTTGTTAATTCGCTTCAGGTCACAAATATCCATCAGCGACATGTGATTTTAATTTTCTTTTCATAATTTCGAAAATTTTGCAAATAATAGTTTAGTGTACAAATAATAATTACAAACAACAGATATTTATCGGGATAATTTTGAGTAGTTTTTTTAGTGATTCCAAAGTCGAAACTAATATTTTGTGTAATTATATATGTGAAAAGAGAGAGAAAATAGTAATCTACTACAATTTTTTGATTACGTACAAAAATTTTCTTCAAGCAACTAATAACTTTGAAATAAAAGTCTGATTGAGATAAAAAAATATTAAAACATTAGTTGTATAAAACAGAGACATTAATTTCTTTAGTTAATTTTCTTCTTGTTTAGTATATGCAGAGCCCTCGAAATGTTAGTTTGTTTGACTTGAATAAAAATTCTCTCTTTTATAGAATATTGTCCTTGTTTCACGCAATGCATATCTCGTGTTGGCCGAGGAGCGGAAATAACAACGTACGATATATAGATATATACACGTATTATACGAATATTAGTCACAGCCGCTAAGAAGCGAGTGTTGGAACAACATCGTAGGAGTATATATACTATGAGTATATACACTAGGGAAAACGCGTGAGAGAGAGAGAAGTAGAGAGAGAATAAACACAGGATATATATTTGTGTGATATCAGAGTTAATTGTTGATATTTCACTGTTTAGTGTCTCGCTCGTAGGTACTCATCTGCGTGTAGTTTTCTCATTTTCAGTACCTTTTAAGCCTGTGTGTTTAGCCATCCGCTGGTTTTGATGTATATATTTTCCCGAAAATTTGGCTGCATATTTCGGGGCGGGATGAACTGATGACTGGACAGGACATTTCGCGTGTACTATCTTTTAATGTTTATTGCACTTCTCAGCATTATTAGTTGTTGAAACACAGGCCGGAGCGCATTGTTTTTTTTTTTTTTTCTGGAGCATTTTCGATTGATCGATGACGATGCGGATGCGTGTCTATTTCCGTCCCCCATGTCAAAGATAATAGAGAAAAATAAGGATGTAATGTAATTTTCTTTCCCAATTTCTCCCTCAATTTTCTTCATTTCACCTCCCTTTTCCGCTCTTCTGAAAAGTAAGAATTATTTTGATATACTCGATTTCACTTAAATTTGGACATTAAAATTACTGATTTTTCTGAGATATCAACCACAGAAAATTAACCTGATGTCAGAGAAGATAAATTGTTTTAAATATTGAGATTAAATATTCTGTTGGCAAGTATGCTTGCTTCATCGGTCTTTTTTTATCTGCGAAATACTTTTTCAATCTCGTCACACACCGGATTTGTGTATCTGATCGTACGCTTTTTGTCCCGATATTTTCTACTATATTATCTATAAAATTATTGAATATCAATCATACTTTAAGCCAAAGATTATTTTCATTTGAAAAGATTAATTGATAGGATCCAAAACCAGTCAACCGTGATATCTCTACATTTTTTTTTCCAATACTATATTTATGCAATTATTATTTTCGACGAGTTTTAATAACGACCCAGAAATTTTTAATTCTCGTTTTTGTATAAATTATTATTTATATATATCTATTATTTCTTAGCTTTTTTTGCTAATTAATAATAAAAAATCTAGCGAGTAGTTTAATTTTTGACTAATTGACTTAACGTTTATAATGTAAAGAAAATATATTTTTCGCTGTATTATACGCTACATGTTTTCGTTAGGTAAAGATTGATCTCAAATTAATTAAATTAAAAATGCGTTATTTAAAAATTGACCTGCAAAAGTGAAATATCACGTATAGAAGCAAATATTGAACTTTAAAGAAGAACTTGTTTTTGATTGCGTATCCAAAGCGAGGAGACAAAGATTAAGCGGCGCTATATCACGTAATTCGGGGTCTGCTTGAAGCGGATGAGAGGGCACTTTCGTAGATTAAGAATAGTTTGCAGCGGAGTAGCGGAATAAATGTTGACGTACGTCGACGTCATTTTAAATCGCAATAAATGATGGATTGCTTATTTATGATATCGGCGAGTCGGGAAAACGAGCTTGAAAAGCGCATTATTCTTGCCTTCTTCTTCTTCGCGACCGCTTTCTCCTCCGTTGTCTTCCGACGCCGATAATTTATACGGCTGTGCATTTTTCGACCTTAAAGCGTACGGAATCTAAGTAATATACGTCGCGTTCGTTTCTCTGGTACGAATTATATCGCCGGAGTCTCGTTTGTTCTGTTTCCGGACACACACGGCGCGACCTTTAATTAGATTAATTGCGCCTGGTTTTGCGTGTGTTGCACATTTATCAAACTTTTCATTGTCTTTCGCAAACGTTCCTGTTATTTTGTTTTTCGTTTTGCTTAGTATATGTGGACGTGTGTTTTTTTTTACAAAGTATCTCCGGTGATTTGAGTAATTGCTTTTTTTCGCTCCGTGTTATATGCGTGTTGTGTGTTTGCTCATGCAAATAATGAATTATATATATCGTTGAATATTTTTTTTTTTCATTCTCGTACGATGATTGGATACTGACGTTTCGCGTCTGCTGTTTGTTTATTCAGAAAATCTGTTACTGTTAATTGTACATTGCACTCGTTAAAAATATAGACTGATCACCGTGAAAAAAGAAAAAAAAAAAAAGAAAAAGAGATATTAATATCGTGAGGGATTACAAATTTTGGTACAGCCATCCGCATGGTTTGTTACTGAAAATATCTTCGATTTGTTAAATTAATCGTTGATTAATCTAAATCAGTCTGGTCTCTCTTACACGACACTTATGTTGTATAAGAGAGATTAGAGGAAGTACTCTTGTCAAGCAACTTGCTGGAAGCTTTGATCATATCGGATAATATCACAATGTATATATATATGTATATTAGAGACCGAGTATAGACCCGAGTAACCTAAACCAATAATGAGTTGCTTTTGATGTGCGTAATAGTCTCACGCATATATGAAGGTTTTGAATAGCTAAGTACATGATAATGAGAGTCACGTCACGCTCGCATGGTGTTTAATCAAGACGTCTCTCACGTTCTAGCAAATTTTGATCTTAATTAACATTTCCTATCATTTCCCAATCGAATCCGGGAGACTCCCCGCTGAAACAATGAATGTTTTGGCAACGGGTTAATCTATTCGGCAGTAGATAGCAACGCATATCGATACTTGCAGCGTCTCGGTTACTCGAGTTAGGATTTACTTATCTCGTATAACGCGAGTTTGAGTTAATACAACTTCACCGCGACCGAGATGAGGGAACATCTGAGAGTCCATTATAGGGTCACTTCACTTAATCGATAGCCTCGCGCTGCGGTAAGTGCGAAATTATTCGATCTTATGTCTGAACAATGTGCTCGCGTAGGCGAAGCGAGTCGATCGTACTTTTAATTGCTATTTCTAGATGGGCGCTTTTGCATCTGGTAAGTAACGCGGAATGTTAGGTGGAATTTTTGATTCTGAAAAAAGGCAACTCTCTTTTTTCCATTGATTTTTACAAAAGGATATTTTTTTTCACCGCCAATAGGACATAGCGGGAAAAATGTTTATTGTGAATTTATTTGATTAAAAAAAAAAAACACTATTAAATAATCTTCTACAGAATAATTTTACGCTTACTGTGCAATTTTTCTATCTTTGTTAGAAGCTTATAATAATTTTTAGCATTGTATCAATTATCAATTTTTTGAATAAGAGCACTTGCAGCTGTTGTTTGTGTGATGTTCAACAATTACGCTAATCGCAAACCAGAGATTTGCATGCTGAAAAAAAATTTGCTACACTTTCTCGGATTCGACTTTGTCGAATCGCTGACCTGCTATCGTGCGTTCGTTTCACTTGCAGCGACGGCTTCCAACAGCACGAAACTTATTCGGAGTCACACAAAACAGAGGGAAAGGAAGATTAACCTAGTGACTGGACCGACACTGTGTAAGCCCTATACGTCAATCCACCAAAAATCTCCGGCTTATCCGGCCTGGCTTATCCACTAATTCGGAGTACACAACCTGTCAGTGAGATAAAAAGAGGGGAAATTCTTTGACACTTTCTCATTCCGCGTGTATCTGAGTTTCAGTAAATACAAACTTCTCCGCGGCAAAGAAAATTTTGCCAAAGTATCGTAAGCGCTTATCGAATATTCTCAAGTTTATCGAACTATACATGAGAAGGGTTTGCTTTAGCATTGGCAATCGCGTACAAAGCGCACTTACAATCGGGAAGAAAGTAGCGCGAGCAACGTAAATGCTGTATGTAAACTAGATACACGTAACATATTGCTTTTTCCGAAAGAGAACGATGGTATTCATGATAGTTTAGAGCCAAGTAGCTAAGAAAGAGAGAATGCGAGTCACTCTCTCTCTCTCTCTCTCTCTCTCTCTCTTTTTTCGGAAAAACCAATTTTATATACATAAATCAATCATCTTTGGGTGATGTACTTTTTTGTCACACACATTGTCATTCGTCACATTCACCATCTTTTCTTGCTCTGCTTCATCGCATTGGGTTCAATCACAATTAACGAGAGACCTGTGCGACAATTTTTTTTTTTTGGAACAAAGATAACGGTATAAAAGCGTCTCTGTGTGACAGAATACGAAGGTAGAGATTCAGCTGGGGTAAAAAGATTCACTGTTATTCCATTTGCATCCGTTCTCACACGTGCGAGAGCGATAGAGAGATTTTATACAAGATATACGCGAACAAAAACACACCCTTTCTCGTAAAGCACTGTCAGCAGACTGTTATAAGATATATACGCGTGTGCTATATATATATATATATATATATATATATATATATATATATATATATTCCCTCGCACAGTGAGAAATTGAAACGTATTTGACTTGCAGGCGGGATCCCGCGGTTTCCCCTCTTAGGTTCTCGGGATACGAACGTTTATATCTTGATACGTTCTAAAAGTTTCAGTAAAGTATACGAGAGATAGAGAGCGCGGGGACACAAGAGGTCCGGATCTCGACGACGATGAGGGTGAGTGGGAGAGAGGAAGAGACTCTCTCGCCAGCACTCTATTGAAAACAACGGAGGCGGAAGTTTTCTGCCTCCGCTATGTTTCTAAGTGACGAGAAACGCGCTATATGGTAGGACAACATACTCGAATCGATAAGAGCGCGCTGAGGTACCTATATCGGCCCACTACGTAGTTGGATATAACGAAACGAAAGACCGGATCGCGAGGGTTTGCTCTGCACGCGGAGCTCGCACATTCATTTGTACGCTTGAGAGAGCCCGCAATTTTCCACCTGCACAGATCGACGTTCGCGCGACAGCTGCGTCTCGCTATCGAGCGCGTTATGTATTTAGGAGCGTTAGAATGATATATCATATGAAAGACAGGATTTTATTCTTATTTTATTTTTTTTACATATATGTAACGTAAATTTTTAGACGTAAAAAAATGAAAAAAAAATACTCGTGCACATTCGCTACGTTATGTTAAATTTATAAGAGATTACTAAATTTCACAGTCAAGAGTATCTTTGTACGATAATGCATAGAGATATAGAGAACGCATTACCGGCGATCCACCGGTGTTTCTTTCAAATGGCTCGACTGCATTCGCAGCATTGTGGAGCTTAATTACTCTTCAAGCGCACAATCTACCTCGCTCCATTTTCATGTTTACAGTCCGGTCGTATATTCTGCAATTAGCGATGGTCATCAGACTAATAACATTTGCGAGATTCGATTCAAATCAAAACGCTCTCGGATTCGTAGTGTTTATAAGCACGTTTATAAACGATGTTTAATTGAAGCTGATTCCGAAACAAAATTGATCAGATTGATTAACTCTCCGAGAAAGATGCGTGGCATTTAAATCGAGTCATATCTAATAATCGTGCGCTATTGATTAAATATATATATTTCAAATTATTTTTACGTATATGCACAGCTGTGTGTGCTCTATTTTTTCGATAGATGGAGATCAGTGCTTGCAAATAGATGAGAAAGTCGGGATGCCTTTATTATTTTTTTTTTAACGCAGCTATATTGTTCGTCGATATTATTTACGTAGAGAGCATATAAATTACGTCTAAGAGCTAGTTACGTAATTATCTTGAAGCACTTGCAGTTGCCACAGAATTTACGTGGGCGATTTTGCATAATGGACGCGTTTTATACAAAGTATGAGCCCGAGCTGTTCTCTAACAGTTTGGAAATTCGGCGAAAGTTTACTATCCCAACCCCGGACCGTGTAAACTACATACATCGGCAGCGTGGAAACAATGGATAGTTAGACGTTCTTCCTCTTGTGTTGTGTCAAACATTGGATCTTAAATTCTCGACCATATCGATCGAATTCGCGCGAATTATTTATGCATGTAAAAGAAGTTTTGTCGAAAACATCTCGTTGTTACGATTCGCGAGAGATACGCTACTATCTTGTACCTACTATGTTTCGCATCGTTGTTTTCACAGTTCACTTCGCTTTACGAGTCCGACATCGTGTTAATAAATAGAGGTAGCGTACACACAAAAAAATATGTAGGTGTTTCTTTCTTTTTTTTTTTTTTTTTTTTTTTTTTTATTTCACGATACCATTCCCTGTATATCCGAGAGATAGGCGTGTATTGTTCGCTCCCTTCGCGTATGTTAAAAGACGGCTTTAAAACTCTCAGCGCTTCGCCATGGTTAAAGCTCCGCTGTGGCCGGTGCTTTTCTACGTCAGGGCGAACACCGACGTAGAGAGTCCACCCTCTACGACTCTTACTACCCTCTCCGTACGCTTTGAGGCGCGGATGCGCTGGGAAAGTAATCTGAGAGCTCGGTACACAAGACTCTCCCTAGATCCGTCTCATTCATAATTTACAGGATACCGGAATACTGGGACGAGAGAGAACCGCCATTCTCGCGTTTCTGTGTACTCCGTCCGTCGAGTATCTAGTCTCTTGCTGTCTCTTGCATTAACTCAATCGGCTCTTGCGTCTTATATTTCGTCTTTTCTTATACTTTACGTGTACTACGAGGAAATTTTTATCAGCGTCATTATATTATGATTTCGCAATAATTAATTTTCGTTTTACTCGAAAAAAGATTCTCGAAGTGATATAAAATATAATTATTAATATTTACTGGTTATTTTTTTTTTATCGATATAACTCGTATTTTCTGTTGCTATCTCTTTAATATTTCTTTACATTGCAACGAGTTTATATATTTTGTGTTATATTTGATACTTTTAATTTCATGAATTTTGTCTTTCTTTTTATCGTACAGCGTAGAACGTTATTGTTATCATTATTCTGTTTTTAGATATTTATTACTGTAGAAGTTCTGCGAATAATATCAGTCGGACATTTGCTGTTCACATCTGACAATGAATTTATTAATATTATTTTTTCTTATAGTAATTGTTTGTACAAAGATTATAGATTTTTTATTTCCTTTTTAAAAAATTTACATTAATTAATACTTTTAAATTATTAATTTTAAATTAGCAACAAAATTTAGCGTTAAGTAAATTTCTGCGAAACATGTTAATGCAGTTCTAGATTTATGTTTGCATGACCCAGTAACATTCTTGCGCGCTACCTCTGGAAAGAACGTTCGTTATATAATACGCGAGATGAATAAAAGTAAAGACAGATGTTTAATTTTGACATAAGAGTATAAAAATGGATAATAAGCTTGATTCGTACAATTTATTTTTCTTCAATGTGTATTTCGCTTTATTTTTATCAGTATTACGTGCTGCGCGTTTTCGGAGTAGTTTCTTCAGAGAACTTTGATCTTTTTCCTAAACACATGAGAATAATAATTCTGTTGTCACGTTTCGTACAATTCCGCAAGGTGTATCATCTAATTACGGATATGTTTTTGTTGATACCGGATCTCGTCGGTCGCCTGTACGAACCGCAGAAAATCGAGACGTAGATTACCGTGACCGAAACCGACCCGAGTCTGTATCATTAGCGACAGCGCAGGCATCGAAATTCGCTTTGACGGAAATTGGGTAACGCGACCACTATCGTGCCATTAAATGCCAGAGTGTAGTGTGTAGCTTTGCGTGCCATGCCAAATGTCACGGAGAATACACTACTCGATAAAGGACAGCACGTGGAAGCAATAGCGAAGATAATGATGTTTCTCACTGATAGTGTTATCACGATGAAAGAAAACTCTCACTCTGTAGTTTCATCGATCTTTGAAACTTCCTCTTTGTGTACACGACATATCTCTTCCGGTTGTTTTGCAGATATCTTTTGTATTTGTTACGCGAACTGAGATGATTACACAAGCTATGAATTCATTCGAATAATAAATAATTTATTGTATATATCGTATATTTGGCAGATATAAAAATATTAACAAAATTTTTTTAAATCGATTGTTTTCTCACCTGCTATATATATGGTCCCTTTAAAATATTTGAGAAATTTTATTTTTATCACGTCGCAATGCGAGACTGGAAAATAGAACATTTGCTATTTCCGTGAGAAATACACAGAGTATTCCTCGAAGAATGTGTGAATTTCAACTTTATGAGGCAACCAAAGGGATAGAATTTTCACTTGCATTTCTAAAATTAAATTGGACAAGATCCTGTTATTTTCTATATCCGAGCATTACCTTCCATTCGAGCAGCTATGCCGCTTCTTATTTCGGCTTCCGGTATCTATGACACAGTGAGAGAGAAAAAGAGGAAGCGTTCCGGGGTTTACGCTTTAAATAGCAGTCTCAAGCCGATCTAATTACTTACGAGACTTACGAGAGGGTGCACTCTCTGCGCGAACTGTATAGTTTCTTCGTGTCGTACACAAGACCCTCGCCGAGAAATTTAATTAGTCAGATATCGGGCGACTTGCCGCTTGTCAAAACTCTCTTATCGGACTGTCTCCGTGATTCCGCCTTTCGCCCGTCGTCGTATTGTCGTTCGGATTTCTCGACAGATTGCGGACACCCGTACAACTGCTCTCGGCTTGTTCCACTTCAGCCAAGCGGCATCGATATGCCGCTATGCTATCTTTTGACGACCGAATCTGACAATAGGAACATGGACCAGAACAGGATTCTCGCATTCCGTGCTTCCATTTGAAAAATATATAGACTGTTCATTTTATTCATATAATCTCCATTTTTTTTTCTTGTCTCTCGAGTAAGAATTAAAAAAATTTTTTTTTTAATTCGTTTACAATATAGAGATGATTCGACTGAATCCGCAGTTACGGGTTCTTATCTACCATTTGCACGCACTCTAATCTCATCTCTGCTTAAACGGTGTGCATACATTTATTTTTAATAATTCTAGCAATTTTTTGAATACGAGATGCAAATAACGTTTGAAAAAAAAATAGTAATAAAAAATTGCACGATGGATTGAGTTATCATTTAAAATTATATTCGTTTACGTCGTAAAATTTTTTCGCGCGCTGTGTGACACGCTGGCAATTTCACTAAAAATTTAATCACCGCGATTGGAAAAACAAAAGCGGGTTTTATGATAGGTATTATATCATACTAGCGTGACACGTTGCATTATACATATCATACATGTGCGATGTCTTATTCTGAACGTGACAAGAAAATCTCGCGCGCGATGCAATATATCCGCGATTTTATTATATTGCGCAAGTATGATAATCCGGGCGTTATACGCATAAATGCACGTTGGATATAATGGGATAAAATTTCAAGTATCGAACTGTAATTTCTAGATCCCCCGCGGTCTCGGGGACATTTTTCTCTCCGATACCAGCTGTATAAAACGAGATTACAAGTTTAACGGACATCGTTAAAGAATCCTAAAGCGAACGTAAAGTAATTACACGCGGATGCAGCGCGAGAGCAACCGAAGGAGGTGAAAGGGATCACGAGTATTAAAGTTTTGTAACGATCCTCTCATGGCGCGAATAAAAATTGCAACGATTTGATAACGCGCGATCGATGACCCCTCCCTTCATAAAAGCAATTTAATTATAATTATCCCGCCACGTGTATTTGCGTAAGCGTGTATTCATATCGCATTATTAGATAATAAGTTGATTATCGATCGCCTTTCGATTATTTAGCGACCCAATTTGAAATGCGTAAAGCGAACGCGCGCGCACGACTGGCCGGAAATGTCAATGACAGACACTACAGTTGATTGCCGCCGTATGCCATTTTGCGTCTATCACGAATACAAAATCTATTCACTCGATCAGCGCAATCTCGATTTTATTTAGAGATCTATACCACATTTTCACGTACAATGATCGAAATACGTTTTCATGAAATGCGCTTTCTCTCGCCCCCCATTATAGACGATATTGTGTATCGAGTTAAGACATTTTTGTTTCAGCGACGGTCGATTGGTAGAAGGAGATCAAATATTGGCGATCGATGGGCAGCCTTTAGACTCGAACATCTCTCATGAGCAGGCGATCTCGATTCTTCAGAAGGCCCGTGGTCTGGTTGAGCTAGTCGTAGCAAGAAGCACCCAAGGTAATTGCAATCCTGCCAATCCGCTTATGCTGAAAATTGAAATCCCCCTCGTAGTAGTTTTTGCGATTTGCAAAGATGTTTGATTTGCAAAGGAAGATCATATCGTATCGGACAATAACATAATTGTTGTTGCGCGCAAATCGCGAATGTAATGCATCGATATTTGCTGCAGAATATTCAAATCATTTATAAATTAATATTTTTATATGTAGATTTTTTAAATTTGTATTTTTCCTCCACACACATATTTTCTCTTTGCAATTTTGCAAATTTTCTTTAAAAATAGCGAACGATATCGCGCACACATGTAGTAAGAAAAAAATATCTAAAATTATTATGATAGCTTCTCAATGATGCTATACGGTATTCGTGTTAGTATAAATTTTGATCCTCGTTGAATTTCTCACGTCGCGGAGAGTTAAATTAGTTTCGCTAACTTTTTTTTTCAGCTCGGTCATTGCATATGGAACAGAGCAAACTCGTGCTAGATTGCCCATGCGTGTACGCGATGCGAATAACGCAACCACTTTGCGAGAATGTCGCTTTACCGCAATGTTAACTTTTATTATTTTATACCACGGAATTTCGTAATGTGTTAACAATTTCGCAAAGTTGATTCGAAATTCGAGCATCCCTTCGTGGCAAGTGGGTCAACCTCGCATATTTTTTATGAATTTATTTTTGAGAATTTATCAAAGTCAATTGTTTCACGAAATAAACAAGATCGTTAATTATTATTGAAAAGATTAAATGATAGGAAGGGTTTTTGCTTATTCAATAGATGTTTGAGAGAGACTCTTTGCAAATGAATAAATTGTTTAGTCTAGACATAGATAGAGAAAATATATATCAATAATATATCAATGATATTAATAAAAAAATTGTAAATACAGCTTTAAATATAATTATTTTTCAATACTATCTTATGCTCGAGAAAAACATTGCAACTCTAATTTATATAATTTTACATTTTTAATATTTTTATTTTTATTGTAAAATTGATACATAAAAGCAAGTAATGATACGAGTAATTTTTCTGACAAGTTACAGTTTCGCGATTACAATAGTTTTCAGTGGTACTATACGATATATGGTACGTCATGCTTGAAGGAGTTAAATAATGGGCGGAACTGTGTGTACGCTGTTGACAGATGTTGGAAGCTCTTTGCAAACAAATAAATTACCTCGGGATCTAGTTTGACACTGATAGAAACCATTTATTGACGGTATCAATGATCAATATTGCAACATTGCAAGTGTACTTTTCAACATTTATTTTCAATCAAAATTAATTCGCAATTATTTTTCAATGCTCTCTCTTATGAATAGTGCGCTCAACAAAAGTCTCGAAAAAGGTACTCTAATCTAATGTGACTTTACATCTAACCTTTTGTTCCTATTGTGTAAAATTGATGCGCAGAAAATTGTGATACACACAAAAGAAAATTCTATCGTACAAGCAATTTTTCCGAAAGGTTACAGTATCTTTCACTGATTGCCGTATTGGTATGATATATGGCACGTCACGCTCGAAGGAGTTAAATAATGGGCGGAACCGTGTACTTGTTGTTGATAGACGTTGGGAGCTCTTTGCCAACGGATGAATTGTCCGGTGATTCGAGTTCGACAGCGGCCGCAGGAGCAGCGTCGTCCATCGTCGGCGGCGGCGGCGGTGCCGCTGCTGGGAACAACCAGACAAGCTCTGACAAGGATCAATCGGTGTCAGCGTCGTCCACCGTCGTTACACCGGGACCGACTCCGAAGTCAAGCCAACCGGCCAGCACCACTTCGGCGGCGACCCCGACGCCCACACATACGCCAACACCTACGCCGACCTCGACACCGGTACCTGGAGGCCTTGTTATCGAAAGGAGTCCCTCCGCCGTCAGCGACGCCTCCAAGAGTGGCTCTGACATGGTGGTGAGTTGCCGTTTTCTTTTTCTTCCTCTATCTGTTCCTTCTTCATCCATCGCCGTTCTTTTATTTTTCAGAAAGCTTTGTGTTGTTTATAAACCTTATAATTTATAATACTGCGAGAATTATCAGTCGTTTGTTGCAACTTTAATATCTGTTTGATTGAAGAAAAATTCATCGTGGATTTTTTAAATTAAGTAATTTAAAATCTTATCTACTATATATAAAACTCGTTATATTTTTTTCTTATTTATAATCAACGCATTGTCCCAAATGTACAGAAATTAGATTATAGATACTAATATTCCTCCTCACAAAGTCATACATTTTTATCTCCGATTTAACAATTCAATTTTTTCTCTCTCTTTCTTTCTCTTTTATTCTTTCTCATTTGCTAAAACAAAAGATCCCGAGATCTTTCCTCTTAACAGAGACTATTGTGCTGAATACTTTGCTGTGTTCCTTTTCCCGTGTAAAAGGATGTTCCTCATTGCCTCTTAATAAGCACGCTCCTCTCTCGATAGCCTTATTTTATAGCTGTAGCTCATAACTCGGGCTTTTCAAGCACAGATTGTCTTATATGGCAAATTCTGCAATCTCCCTCGGACTCGAGGGTACTATGGACCGAAAGAAGTATTTACGCTGGAGTCGGTCGAGTGGCGACACGCCGATAAAATCCCGATCAATAGCCCTGACATAATTGGCCTCATTTAGGCACCCTTCCACGCGACACACCTTTTTTTATTCCCCTGCTAGCTTCTGTCGCGATAATAGGAACAGTGGTGAGGCTATGACGGAAATAGAATTATTGGTACAGCTTTGCCGGCATCTCGAGGCAATACATTTCTCGCCAATAATATTTATCTTATATCTACTATTGGATACATTTCGTAGAGACGTTGAGTAGTATTTTTCTATGAAATATTATTATATCTTTTAAGTTGTATTTTTAAAAGAATATATTCAGGATTTTTTCTTCTTGCAATTTCTTGTCTACCCGATCGTACTTTTAAAATTTTAATCAAACAGTCAATGAATATGCAATAAATAATTTTAACTCTTCTTTTTTTACCATCCCATTTAATAATTCTATATTTACGAATACATTATTATTACTCATCTCAGCTAGGCAAACAATGGTTTCAACGATACGTCAGACATGATATACGTATTAATATATATTATTGTATTCATATGTAAAATAATATACATGTATCAACATGTTATATGAGCGCGCTTATTGAATGTGCCTTGAAAAACAATTCTAAACAGTTAATTGCCGTAGTTTATTCCAAGCTATTGATTATCTGGGGGAAAGTTTTCGATCAGCCGTTGAACGAATGAAACGTAGCGATTTCTCCCGATTTCTCGACATTCGATATATCTGGATCGAGTGGTTTTTTTCAATCGTAAATAAATTGGGCGCCCATTCGCTTTACCCCTGCTTCTCTTTTCCTCTTCCCCTGTCTTCGGGCGCGATAGCAGCAGCGGCTGGTGGCTGCGACGGAAATAGAATTATCGGTAAAGAGTTTCGCCGACGCCCTCCGGGCAATACCGGTTCTCTACAGGCAAGGTTTGCGTGATCTTTAAAATTTATCGTCCATTATCGGCGAGAAACTGTGGAATCGTTTATCCTCACGGCGATGCCATTTCGATGGAACATTTAATCGTAACAAATTGACACTTTCCCCGTCCGAATTAAATCTACGACTTTTTCTCTCTGTGTGTACCACCGGCTTTCGATGTTTTCGTCGCGATTAATTTTATCCGACGAAAATGGAACGAAATACAGATTAACACCGTCGTTGCACAAAGTTTACACAAAAGTCTATTATTGATTTTAAAAAAATCTATGTATCATCGGCGATATCAGTTAATGGCGAGACCGCTCATAAATAACGCGAATTTAAACGGAATTGAGTACGAAGCAAAGTTTCAGGCATTTAAATCAAACGTGACTTGAAATATTAACTCTTTTATTTCACATTTCGCGGCTTCGTGAAAAAAATTACGATAATTATAGGAAAAGATATGTACGTATTAACAATTTTTAATATTTATCCGTGTTTATGAAAAATATTAAGAGCTTTAAATAAACATCTGTCAAATGCATTATTTATCGAGAATAGTATAAAAACGATTTTGACTCCAGCAAATTCTCAAAATATTTAATTGTACACATCTACCTGTGTATTTATCTTTCTATTGCCATTAAGCAAATATTATACCT
Source organism: Prenolepis imparis (assembly GCF_030444845.1). Classification (NCBI taxonomy): domain Eukaryota; kingdom Metazoa; phylum Arthropoda; class Insecta; order Hymenoptera; family Formicidae; genus Prenolepis; species Prenolepis imparis. The sequence goes on from NW_028141164.1 coordinate 6,017,285, forward strand.
ATCCACTGGCGGATCCTGGGAAAGGGTAAAAACCCCCCTTGCAAATTAAAAGAAACAGTTTTGCTGAATTTGCTTAAAAAATATAAATAAAGAAAAACAAACATTAAAGAGCTATCGACGTCAGGATCCGCTAGTGTATATATATAAGTATAAGATACACTGTAAATTATACTCATTACGCATTCAAGGAGTTAAGTAGAGATTAAGTCAGACATAGGACGAAAAGATGAGATAATTTCATTGCACGAAAATAATTAGATGAAATTCTTTATATCTATATAATATATATATAATATATATTATATAGATACAAAGAATTTCGCTTAATTTTCGTACAACAAAATTATCTCATCATTTCGTCCTATGTCTGACTTAATCTATACTTAATTCCTTGAATGCGTAATGAGTATAATTTACAACGTATCTTATACATACATATTGTATATATTATATAGATATAAAGAATTTCGCCTAATTATTTTCGTGCAACAAAATTATCTCATCATTTCGTCGTATGTCTGACTTAATCTCTACTTAACTCCTTGAATGCGTAATGAGTATAATTTACAGTGTATCTTATACTTTTATATATATATTTTACATATATATATATATATATATATATATATAAAAGTATAAGATACACTGTAAATTATATTCATTACGCATTCAAGGAGTTAAGTAGAGATTAAGTCAGACATAGGACGAAATGATGAGATAATTTCATTGCACGAAAATAATTAGATGAAATTCTTTATATCTATATAATATATATATAATATATATTATATAGATACAAAGAATTTCGCCTAATTATTTTCGTACAACAAAATTATCTCATCATTTCGTCCTATGTCTGACGTAATCTATACTTAATTCCTTGAATGCGTAATGAGTATAATTTACAGTGTATCTTATACATACATATTGTATATATTATATAGATATAAAGAATTTCACCTAATTATTTTCGTGCAACGAAATTATCTCATCATTTCGTCGTATGTCTGACTTAATCTATACTTAACTCCTTGAATGCATAATGAGTATAATTTACAGTGTATCTTATACATACATATTGTATATATTATATATATATAAAGAATTTCGCCTAATTATTTTCGTGCATGAAATTATCTCATTATTTCTCTCATCCTATGTCTGACTTAATCTATACTTAATTCCTTGAATGCGTAATGAATATAATTTACAGTGTATCTTAGACTTATATATATATATATATTTTATATATATATTATATATATATATATATAATATATATATATATAAAAGTATAAGATACACTGTAAATTATACTCATTACGCATTCAAGGAGTTAAGTATAGATTAAGTCAGACATAGGACAAAATGATGAGATAATTTCGTTGCACGAAAATAATTAGGCGAAATTCTTTATATCCATATAATATATACATTATGTATGTATAAGATACACTGGAAATTATATTCATTACACATTTAAGGAGTTAAGTATAGATTAAGTCAGACATAGGACGAAATGATGAGATAATTTCGTTGCACGAAAATAGTTAGGCGAAATTCTTTATATCTATATAATATATACAATATGTATGTATAAGATACATTGTAAATTATACTCATTACGTATTCAAGGAGTGAAGTATAGATTAAGTCAGACATAGGACGAAATGATGAGATAATTTCGTTGCATGAAAATAATTAGGCGAGAAATTCTTTATATCTATATAATATATATATATATATATATATATACACTGGCGGATCCTGGGGGGGGGGGTTAACCCCCCTCCCTGCAAATTAAAAGAAACAGTTTTGCTGAATTTGTTTAAAAAATATAAATAAAGAAAAACAAACATTAAAGAGCTATCGACGTCGTTGATTCTGGAATAAAAGCTAATCATGAAACCAAAAATATTAAATAAAATAATTTTGCAAACCCCCCCCCCCATTATGGACATCAGGATCCGCTAGTGTACCTATCTATTCGGCGAAGATCGGCGACTTTCTCGGAGATAATAAGATGGACTAGAACTTCCGGTGCTGTCAATGAAAGTCGATCGATGGTAGAACTTTACTCTGCCAATTATATATATTATTATCCGCTCTATCTGCATTATTTAATGAAATCCATTTTTCAGATTATCTATTTTCTTAGCAGTTATTAGATCGGTAATTTTGATTTATAATTTGCTCAATGTTTTATCAATCGTTTCAAAAATAAAATGTCTCTTGTCTCATACATTATTAATGGAAGTTTCTCTGAAATTCATTGATATGACATTTAATTAAATTTGAAGAAGTAAAATACCAACTGACTCATTTTATATTTTTGCTAAAAAATATTCTTGTCACTTTCTACTAAAAATATATCTGACGAAAATATAACTAGTTTTATAAAATTATATATACGATATGAATAATATAATTTAAATTAATTGAAGTATAAAAATTGCTGGAACCTTATATTATTTCTCTCGCTTTTAAAGATAAGAATAGAAAGAATATATGGCAGGGAGAGAGAACTTAATATATATTCGGCATTAACGGATTGATTATCGGTTTCTTCTTCCGCTTTTATATGACGAAGAAAAGTAATCTGGACATCGTCTCGCGCGCTTCGCGTCAGATATGAAGCGCAATGCGGAGCTTTACTTATCCCAAAACTAATTTTGAGCCGCGTGAGAAACGATTACCGGATATATACGAAGTTCGGCCGAAGAACATTATGTATCTTTAATGACGCTGACGTGACTGGAGAGTCCGAGAAGCCTTGAAACCGCCGCGCATCTCTTTCGCCATGAATTTCCTGCTTCGCTAACCGCGCGTGTACGGCTGCGTGTTTAATCTTTCATTAATGTAAGTGCGCATACATGCCGCGGGTGCACGCGCGCGTTTGTACGACACCCGCAATGTAAATCACCCTCGGCCTTGTCTATCCGTCTGCCTCTTTCTCTCCCTCTATCTCTCGATCTCTCCGTTTCTCAGCATCCGGTTTCGATCTGCAGAAGAGAAGCGGAGGGAGAAAGAGAACATGGATTTCCGACGAATCCCGCGATGTATGTACGTTCTATATATATTTCTTGTTTGCACGGACCAATTACCGGATCATAAAAAATTTATCGGATCGACGTTGTAACGAGCCAATAACTCCGCGTCCCCCTCTAATCCGAGGAATAAAATGCGACCGCCGCGCCGGGAAAAACGCTTTAATTAAATCCGACCGATTGTCTAGTGTCTCGGTATGCCGCTCGTAATAAATTGGAACGCGGCTAGACCAGCTTCAGAGCTCGATGCTTGGCTGCTAGCTTTCGAAACTTCACCCTCCCGATAACCAACAGCCTCCTCGTCTACTACTTGCATATTTTAAAGCATTCGGTACTGAAAGGATTATTCCGCGCAATAAGTGCGCTCTCTAATATCGCTTTGAATGAACGGGGCAGCAGAGATCCTGGCACACAATTAAATCTCATTACTTTTTCGACAATACCACAATATCGATGATACCCGGAGAGATGTGAGCGATGAAAAATTGATTGAAAATCTTGCTACGATTTACCCCTTCCTCCCTCGTTCCCTTCTCATCCTCACCTCCCCGGACGATATGAGCTATTGTGCCCTCTGTAAGAGCTCTATCGGAAATTGGAACATCAATATTAAATAGCTCGTTAATTGTGGCCGTGAACGATAACGAAGCAAACTCTGGAGGACTGTTCAAATTTAATGACCTAATATATATTGCCAGCAGAGATTAGTGCGACGCATCTACTTGTTATTGTATTAATTTTAAACAAAAACTATTGATTAAAAATTAAGGAAACATCATATATATGCAAACGATTTTTATAGATTTTTAGTTGTATAAAAAACTTATACATTATTTATTTACATATACATTAAAACATATACATTATATATTTAAATACTTTTATAATTAATAACTTTGCAATTGTAATTAACAATTTTAGAGGCTAAAAAATAATCGAAAATAATAATAGGAAATAATTAGGAAAGTTTCAGGGTATATTTTAATAGTAGAAAGAAAGCCGTTTAAATTAAGTCAGCCTTTACGTGAAATATGTTAGCATGACAAAACCGAATTTCTCATTGTTAGCGAAAAGTCTCAAATAATCTTGTTCGTTTCGTTAAGTTCGTTAAAATATGTCACGGTAGGGCAGCTGCTGCGCGCCATCATTACCCTTATTTTCCATCGTACTTTATCCTCATTAGTCTCTTCTCTCTCTCTTTTTGTTGTATAACTTACGGTTGTTAAAATTATGGATGCGTACGCGAAGTACGAAATATATTTGCGAAAAATACATCCGCAGAGGGATTCTTTTGAAGTTTTGACAAATGAACGATGTTACGGAGTATTACGGGGTACATTTGTGCTTCGCATTCATTATCAAAGATAATCTTTTATTAAAAATAATAATCTCTTTCGCCATAAAAAAAAATTTGTAAACTTTAATAAGTTCGCATTATGTATATACGTCAAAGGTAAGCTGTATTTTTTGAAATTAATTATACCACCGACGATCGATCTAAAATTAAAATTAAAAAGGAGGAAGAACAGAAAGAGAGAGGATTACTTTTGCTCTTTCGTATTTCCTTTGATTAATAGACGTTCGTTGATTATGATAAAAATTCCATGAAAACGTAAGATCTTCTCCGACAGTTTAGATTCCATTACATCGTTCAATCGCTCGAGAAATAAAGTACGAGGATTATATTATTAAAGCTTCCTTCAAGATAGACGGGCCGGTTCTCAGACGCCTTTGTGATCTTTTCTTTCGCAGTTGAATACGGAATGGGCTCAAGTTGAAGTGATAAACCTCATCAACGATGGCAGCGGTCTTGGATTCGGCATCATCGGCGGACGTAGCACCGGCGTCGTCGTCAAAACCATTCTTCCAGGAGGCGTTGCCGATCGCGTAAGCAAAAGAAAATTCCTATCTGTTGTCCGCGAAGCATTCAAATTTTCGAGGGGCTAACTCTCGTAAATTTCCTCTTTTTCGCGATACGTGTGATAAAGTAATATTTCGCGCGCGTCTAAGATTATATATTAATTAGAATATATTACGGTCCTGGCATAATTCTTATCATGGACTTAGCTTTTAAGAAAGTAAATTCCTTCATTAATCACCGGCTTAACTTTTGATAAGTTGCTCACTTAATCATCACGGCGGCGTCGCGTGCATCTTGTACCCTTCCCACGCTTTCTTTTCTCCCTCGTACTAAATTTATTCGCTAAATTTATTCGAGTCCATATGGTGGCATGCGCGCAAAGCGAATATAAATCTATGGATTTAATATTTACATAAGACGAGCGTGTATGTCCGGATGAGGAAATGAGAAGCGATAGATCCGGCGGAACGCCAGTGCTTGCCCTCCGGGTAACAGTTCCTCTCGCGGAAATGAAATCGCTTCTTATTCTTGCATTGTGGGTATGTGTGTTTGTTCGCAGGATAATCGGCTCCAGAGCGGGGACCACATATTGCAGATCGGCGATGTCAATCTCCGCGGGATGGGAAGCGAACAAGTTGCCGCGGTTTTACGGCAATCGGGCACCCACGTGCGGCTTGTTGTCGCGCGACCTGTGGAGCCAACTTCCCCGGATTATCAGGTACTTTTACTTACGCAATCCCGTGTTCGGGATCACGACTAATTATCGGCGATGTCGCTTGGTCTTTTATTTGTCCCTCCGAACGACCGCAGCGTAGATTGTAGGCAGCTTGAAGATTAATCAGATAAAGTATAAAACGCGAGATAATAGGATTAAAATGAAAGATACAATTTTTTAAAAATTAAAGCTCATATTTCTCAAATTTATTTTATATTTAGTGCGAATTTTGACTTGGTTCGAAAAAAAATAAAAAATGATACAAACGGAGTTGACATTTATTTGTAAACGTGATGCGTTTAATGCAAAAATTGAACGAATAACTTTTGCGTTTCACTGAATCCGTGTATTTACTATTCGCTGATAATTTGCAATGTAAGACACCTAAGTAGCATTGTCTCTTCAAGAATTGTGTCAGCTTGCGCAAACTGCAGCGCAAAACATTTCTGCAACGCTACGTATTTAAAGTAGCCGAGGTGCGTAACGCAAACCATTAAATTCCGATACGGGTGTTCAAAATGTCCGTCGTGTCCGGAGATTGATGGTACGGCGTGGTTCGCGTACGTCATTGTCAGCGTTCCCGTTATATGCGTGCTATCGCGAGTTAGAGGATCTGGTCGGAGTTCACGCACGAAATTGTGTTAAATTGCAAGCCATCACGACGATATATTGCTGATTTGGCGATGGCTGAAACGCAATCAATATCGCGGGATTCGTGTTGAGGATCTCGCGTGTTTTGCGGAGAAGTTGTCCGAGAAGTGAGAAAGTCCAAGAAATTTTTCAGTTTTAAAATTTTCAATTTACACATCTACTATAATACTTTAAACAGCAGACGATCCTGTTTTCAAACTATTTAGCTTATATGTTTTTAGTCGAAAGCTTCTTTAAACACTTATGTTCCTGAAACCGTGTTCGCTTATTGATTACTTGAGACTTACAAACTAGGTGCTCGATTCTTATATAAATTAACTTATTGAAATCCTTTAGAATCTATAAACGTGGAAAAATTGAAAAGTTAAAAGTGGAAGCAAAACTTCGACTCGGGAAATGATGAAGTTGTGTGAGAAAAAAATGTATCGAGATTCTCGGAGTAGTTGCGAACACGGCGACTGGGAGAACAAGTTGTAATTCAGGGATAATAAATAATATACACATGGGCACTTCGTACATATACACGTGATGGTTCTCTATTATTTCGACGCGACCATACCGAAATGGACGAACTCTCTCAGAATTTATTATATGCTCGGGGAAAATGGAAATTACTTTGTCGCCGCATATTAAAATTGAAAGTCTAGCTTAGGCAGAATTGAGTTTATTTATTTTTTTTTTTTTCGTGACAAATGAATTGCTTATCGCATTTAGTCATTCGACAAAGGATTAAGGGACACATGCGTTAGGGAGAGTGGCAAAATACACAAGGTTCGACAAATCAACTTTTATTTAACACGTCTACTTTCAATTACAATAATCGAATCGCGTGCATTAAATGCGTGGGCATATTCGCGGAAACAAGATACTTAATTATTCATCCCTTCAGCGAAAGCAAATAAGGGAGGAAAATGTCGAAGTGCACTCGACTTTTCTCGTTCCCAAAGTTAAAAAAAAAAAAAAAGAGAAAAAGACAGAGTTGCCGCGGTCTTTCAATTTTTATCGCACCTCTGATCGATATTTATATCCTGCTCCGCGTATAATTCCGGCTGCCATTCTTCGCGCGAATATTAAACAGCTAGCGACCTGTCTGCTCTGCCACCAGCTACGGAATACACAAACGCTCTCCCGGTGAATTTTTTTTAAAGGGTTGCAACAAACCGTCCCCTGCTGATGCTTGTCGACTTGTAAATATCACTTGTTGAGGTGTTCGTAAAGTTCCCTTGTGACCTGTCACACTGGTGCGAAGCAAAGTGCGATAAAATTCGTATCCGCGTGAGATAATCCCAGAAGCCTGTAAAAATAATTAAAAAAAGGAACGTTGAAAATAAAATGCTAATGAGACGCTTTGAATACAAATTCTTTAATCTTCGGTGGATCGTACAAATAGCCGAAGAATTTGTTTTTTCTGTCTATATATGTATAACGGTAAATATTAATTTATTTATTTATTTTTCGATGAAAGAGAGAGATTTGCCTTTAACTGCGAAAATAAAGTAAATATGAAAGTTCACTGCTTTGCAATTCTATACAGGCTTAAAACACAATGTTACACTATTATACCGCGACGCGGAAACCCCGTTGTAATCTCTGCGAGAAATTCTGCAAGATTTACGGAAAAGCTGACTATAGTTAATGTTTTATTTACCGGAATGCATTGGAATTCACGCGGGGGATTGGAAATTCAAAAGCTTGGAAAATATCCTCTTGTGAAAAATACCCGCGAGCGATATAGAGATCGTATTTTAGAAGTTGCATTTATTTTTATAAATCCGTTCGGAGGGAAAGGGCAGGAGAGAAAGAGAAAGAATCTTAAAACCGACGTTTTGGAACGCATAAAATTTCTCGTTCCTGATATCTCTCTCCAGGCTCTCGGAAGTCACGCCCCGATCGTCCCTACGAAAATCCTGGGGGATCCGGACGAGTTGGACAGACATCTGGTGCACAGCGTACCGGAGAGCTACAATATGCGACATGTGCAGGGGGGTGACACGAGCTACGACAACGGTTACATGTACTCGCAGGAATCCGACATTGAAATGCACGTGAGTGTGTTGCGCCAGAGAGATGGCGATCGTAATTTCGCGTTATAGCTTCGTTCTCCTCTCCGTTCCTCTCCGTTTTCCTCTTTGTGTTGTCCCTCTACCTCGAGAAATCGTATCCTCATCATCGGAAGAAAGCACGAAACGTGGAACAATTCTCTCTGCCTCAGGCAAGACCCGGTCTCATCATGGACGTGGTACGCAACCCAATGCCAATTGGAGCGATGCCAGTTATACCGGTGGTGCCACTTCCGGTGCAGCTCCAGGATTTACCGGTGCTTACCATGGAGCCCCTCGATATTAATTCACTGCCAGAAATGGAACGCTTCACAGTCAATCTTACGAAGGATATTTACGGCCTTGGCATCACTATCGCTGGATATGTTTGCGAGAAAGGTAATTTACGTCCGACGAAAATATTTTTATTCCGCGTGTTTTCGGCACTTTGAAAAAATACCAGTCTACATGTTGTAAATACATAGAGTGCATTCAATGTTAAAAAAAAATTGCGCAATGTCACCGTTGACAAATAGATCGGATGATCGGATTTTCTGAATGAAGACTTCCGTTTTTGCAGAGGAGCTCTCTGGCATTTTCGTTAAGAGCATTAGCGAGGGTAGCGCGGCCGACTTGAGCAAAATGATTCAAATAAACGATCGTATAGTGGAGGTGGACGGACACTCCCTGCAGGGTTACACTAATCACGAAGCTGTCGAAGTGTTAAGGCGTACAGGGCAAACGGTGAATCTTTGCTTGGAGCGATATCTACGTGGACCAAAGTTCGAACAGCTTCAGCAAGCGATCGCCGCGAGCGAGTTGAGACTACCTCAGCCGAGTTCTCCGTCGATTACGAGCCTACCCAGTTTTCCCATGAGCGCGGTACGTTTTTTTTTTCTTTATCCGACAGTACTTAAAAAAAAAATAGAATATAACTTTATATTAATTAAATGTTCGATTAATTTGTATATTCATTAAAAGTTTCATGTTTCAATTTTTCTCTTGTACTCTCATTCCGTATAAAATCTTGTAATTATAAAATTTAGAATCACGTTTTGTATTCGTGTATTGTAAAAATTATTAAATTTACATTGCACCTTTTTCTCCCAGGATGGCGAGACCACCACCGAAATAGAACCCGAAGGCGAATCTCACACCACCGTGGACAGCGCGATTCTGCAAGAAGGAGGTTTAAGAACGTTGGACGAACAGGACGAGGCGACCAATGTCGAAGACTTGTTGAGCGATCCATCGAGTGAGCTTACACCTCAAATTCGCGCGGCTATCAAGGCGAAATGGCAAAAGATCGTCGGACCCGACACCGAAATAGTGGTAAGTATCCTTGCGCAATCGTATGAGATCGAAGAGGATGAAGAGAGAGAAAGAATGTCTTTTTCGTTTCTTTTTCTTTTCTCTTTTTCTTCGAATAGGTCGCTCAGCTGAAGAAATTCGCCGAAGGTAGCGGTCTCGGCATCAGTTTAGAGGGAACGGTCGACGTGGAGAATGGCCAGGAAGTAAGGCCTCATCATTATATACGTTCGATCTTACCGGAGGGCCCCGTTGGACAGAATGGCACACTGCGCTCCGGCGACGAGTTACTAGAGGTTATCGAATTTCCGTATCTTTTCTTAGCAAAGCTAACTCTATAGAGCCTTTTCCTTTCAAAGAATTCGACAGAGCGAATTCTCTCCCTCGAGTTCTCGAACTACGCGTCTGAAACCGATATCGTACTCTTTTGAAGGTAAACGGCTATCGCTTATTGGGCATCAATCATATGGAAGTGGTTAGCGTGCTGAAAGAGTTGCCTATACACGTTCGTATGGTTTGCGGGAGAAACATCGCCTCGCAGGATCCGCTTTGTCCCATCGATACCGCTCAACATCAGGCCGCTTTTCAGACTAGAGTGAGTATTACACAGAGAGATTACGGAGTTGCGCGTTGTCAGTAGAGTTCTGCAAATCTAATTCACTATATCCAATTTGTATCCATCCTAATTTTGTATGACAATTACCCGATTCGTCCGAAACCTTACCCGTATATTCGAGTCTCACCCAAGTTATCCGACATTGTTTATAACAACAATTAAATCCTCCCGATTTTATGTACTGTAATAAAAAATATTCTACTTTTAACAATACGTTTTTATTTTTTTTTGTTTTTGTTTTATTTAAAAATAAAATTTTTTTGCACTTGTCTGATCCGAAAAGATGGGCTTGCTATTTGTTATCCCGCTCGCTATCCAAAACGAGTTTTTCTAAGCACTTTATTCATTGATTATTCGCTGACTGGGTGGGCGGGTTTAGCGGTCAGAATATCGTCAGAATGCCTGTGCAGAACTCTAGTTGCCAGTCGCCTAAAGTCGCGCTTTAAGAACCGCCGCGAAAACCTGTGTTGTCTCGTAGAGCATCCTCGGCGGGTCTCTGCAGAACTTGTTACCTACAATGGATCGTCTTGTGAAAGCGAAGTCGGACGGTTCCTTGGCCTCGACAACGACCACGGCCACTGTGACCGACGCGAGTCTAAACAAAATGAAATCGCGCTCGTTGGAACCGCTGACCGGTCTGGCGATGTGGAGTTCCGAACCGCAAATTATCGAATTGGTTAAAGGAGAGAGGGGCCTTGGGTTCTCCATTTTGGATTATCAGGTGCGAAATTTTTTTTTCCCCGGAACTCTCTTCGCACAATTTCGACAGAGAAGAAATGACGAATTGTAATAATCATCGAATTTTCCTTTTCCGTTCGTCCCGGTTCTAGGATCCAATGAACCCCAACGAAACTGTGATAGTAATACGATCGCTCGTGCCCGGCGGGGTGGCACAGGTCGATGGGCAGTTAATACCGGGCGATCGGCTTCTGTTTGTGAACGACATCGGATTAGAGAACGCAACATTGGACCAGGCCGTCCAGGCCCTCAAAGGCGCCCCGAAGGGGACCGTTCGCATCGGCGTGGCCAAGCCGCTGCCAATACCAGACAGTATTGTCCAGGTGAGCGATCAGGACGATCGAATTGAGCCTACGAGAGATAGAGACGTGGCGACCGTTTCCTCGATCGTAGATAGCCACAAACAGAGGCGGGAGTATTTTCGCGAGCGTAAGATTAACGTGATCGAACCGCCGCATATGGATTTGATCGAGGGTTTGAAGCATCAGCACAACCTCGTCAAGTCTGAAAGTTTTTAATTAGGTCGCTCTAATCAGGATAGGCTCAAGGCTCTTGCCTCCGCTAAATTTCACCGCGGTTCGCGTGGCTTCGAGACGACCGACATACGCACAATCAAAATCATGCATTCAATATTGAATTACCCTCGATCGTTCAATTAATCGTAGTCGATGATAACTGTGCTCTCACATTTTTTAACATTTTTCTCCTAGAATCATCAAATATACGTGCGCACAAATCTGAATGCGTATTTCCTAACAAAATTCCGTCCATAAAAATAGAATAATTGCTGCTACAATTCATATATATATACATACTAATTACGACATTATATACATGTTTAAGTATTGTTGAGTAATGAGCATGAAATATTATGTCCCGTCTTGTGTGTTGGAAATCACCAAAATTTATAAAATTTTCTGTGTATTTTTTTTATCGCGCGTACATATATAAATTTAATGTTCGATGAAATCGGCAGAGTGAACTTTGGAGGAAATAATTGGCGTTGGCATGGCGTTAAAGGATATTTTAATATTTGCCATTTTTGTGCGATTGCTTCATAAGACACCAAAGCACAAATTTAACATATTTATGTGGATCAATAAAATGTTGGATCATGTTGGAATTTTTAGTGATATCGTAATTCGCAGAAAGTTTACTTTAAGCCAGCATGACGTAGTTAGTTTATGTTAAGTCCATTGTCATCCCATATTTATAGCATAATTATATTTTATATTATAATTATTCTTGCGTTACTTTTTTTAGATACTATTTTTTAGATACTATTATAAATGTTATTTTTATATACACAATGTGACTGAATTTTTTTAGTTTAAATTTATTCATACTATTTTTGTAATAATTTTTTGCGAACTGCGGATTTCAATACGGATTAAGTATATTATAGTTTATTTTAAATATTCTGTTGATATTTATCGTGGAGATAATTTTATCTCTCCAAATTTTTTAAAGCGACGCGTACATCAATATTCATGCACCTATCGCAGAGCAGCAGGACGCGTTTAATATGCTTTGCATCCCAAACTGTGTTAATCTGTGTGTTTTTAAGTTGATTACCTTTTATTGTGTTCCCCGTCACTATCATTAAGTTTTTAATCGCGTAATAACGGCACAACGCGAAAGGCGCCGCGTTTTGACAATCGCGTAAGATTGCAATTTAGATATATATCGCTTTAACTTTCGCAAGTATTGTACCTCATTCACATGTATTAATATGGGGAGCAGCGTACTTATTTGCGAAAGAAGCAAAATAAGGATCAAATATATAAATTGAATAGAAATTGACACATCTTGATCGAGACGGATGTGTCAAAAATTTATAGCAATTTAGAACAATTTATAGATCGAATAAAATTTCATTATACGATGAAGCATGTACATTAATACCGTATATGTTGTTTTATTTCGTTTGTCATTATCCATTCGCCACCACCCTCTTCCATTCATTCCGGTTCTGTATATATATATATATATGTATTCGTCAATTTCCCTGTATTCGTCGTCGTCATCTGTGCTTGTTTCTTGATTTTTAACCGTTGCTTTTCATTTCAGCTCGTTTGCGCGTGACACATATACTTCATTTCTAATATACTTTAACATTAATATATATATCATATACGAATATACTTATATGTATACCTGTATGGTTTTTTTTATGCCGCGTTCGTACTGTTGCAAGCGGAACATCCATAAAACGGCCGAATAAAAACGACGAAGCCTGATATTTTATGAGCGTACGAACGGGCCGCCCTCGGCGATATTCCGAGGCACGGTCAAACGTTTGAATGATTTATACGATACATCCCGATGAGATATACCAGTCGAACAGTGTATCTTTGATGAGCAAACCTTTTCTCGCTTGGTTTCGTTCCGACTCCTGGCGTAGGGGATCACGCGCATCTCCCTCGGGATGCGCCCCAGTTTAAGCAGGGAGAATAAGCTCGTCTCTCGTGCGGAGAAAATAAAGTCGAGGGGGAGATCCAATTTTGGAAATCCCTTCGCGCGTGATTCGTTCATTCCGAATTGCGGAGCAGGAGATTCGAATTGTGTTGAAGTGAAAGTGACAAACAAAGTTGCGATAACGCAATAACGCGTCTCGCACCTTGTATACTTGAGATACGAAGAGAACAGTTGACTAGTTGATGACTGTTTGATATATAAAAATCTTGAAAAAAAGATTATATTTTATTAGAGATTTGCAATTTTTATATTTGTAAGAAATACATCAATTTTATATCTTTTTTTAGATTTTAGAATTTAACATTATATATATTTTTTTGTCTTTGTAATCTCAAAGTAAGAAACCAGTTGAAAGATCTAAAAAGCGTGCTATTAATATTTCTTTTGTATTATACAGACAGTTACGAATGATTCAGTCGATATAATTGATAATCCCGTGCTCTGCTCCTGTATAAAGTAATTCAGTCCTGATAGCCGACGAGTTTTCGATAGGTATCCTATTTTTATGCGGTGAAAGATTCGGGAGGAAAGAGAACAGGGGAAAAAAGAAAGAAAGGTCGGGCATTTGGCGAACGTGAGAAGTGTACGAATGGTATCTCCGATTCGGCGTTGCATCGTCAGCGCTACAAAAGGAATGGAGAACAAATAAAGATGCGGTGAACGAAACAGGGGAGAGAGAAAGAGATGAGAGAGAGAGAGAGAGAGAGATGGTGCGAAAGAGAGATTTTCGGTAATAGCGCTCGGTGTTTACCCCCGCGGTTTATATTGCCGATCATCAAACTAAGTAAGTACAGAACAAAACGATTGTAATAGTGAATGAAAGTTGCCTGGTAGAGAGTAGCTGAACAAAACAACTTTATTGCATAAGACTGACTTCTCTCACATACTTCCAAATTCTTCCGAACTCACGAACACACACAATCGTACTAGTGATCTTTGTTTAGCAAGCTGCAAATTTATTTTCGAAGGAATTCTGTTTCTTATACATATATATTATATTTGCCATTTGTCTCTTTGCAGTCGGACGAGTACGAGTGAATGAGAGAAAAAAAAAGAGCGAGAGAGATATATATTTAGAGAAAATAGCTTTTCTCTCTTAAATAAGTAGATAAACAGCTGTGAAAGAGAAAAGAGATGATGTCAGAAATAAACAAATAGGAAGTATGAATATGAAATATATGAATGCGAGTGTGAGAGAGTGAGAACTTGAAATTAAAGAAAGGGAGAGACAAATGGCGAAGAGTGAATGGCGAGAGATTGAGATGAGAGTAATCCGAGTATCAAAAAAAAAAAAAGTGTTCGAGAGGAAGAGAAAAAGAATGACTCAAACCGGCGGCAAAGTAGAACCCGGGAGTGAGAGAATATAATAATAATAAAATAATAATAAAAAGAGTGAAAAAAGAGGGGAAAAGAAAAGACAAAAGAAATCGAGAAAACGTATAACGAGGCAAGTAAAAAGATCAAGTTGAATGATATAAGTCTCTTATTATTATTTTTTTTAAATTTCTTTCTTTCTTTTTCCGATTGTGTCGCCTTTTCCTTTTGGTGTTTTTCACAAACAATATCTCTTTACAACAATTTTTAATCGAACTCTCCAAGTAAGCTCGTACTGTCAAACTTTTCGCCTTTTTGTAGAGCTCTACTACCATTCCACTACTGTCTACTCACTGGCACCTTTCTTCACTATTATCAAGAGGCTCGTATGGGGATCGATACGTTTACTACTTACTCGCAACCTGTTTATACCTGAACTCTTCCGACCGCCTTCCCGATACTCGAACGGGGCGAACGGATGGTACATAAGCCTCGATGTGGTAGCCGCTGGGATATCCGAGCCGCAAGTTACGTAATAAATCGATTCTCCTCCAGGCTTCCTTTTTTCTTCACCGCTTAGAACGTGAAGCTCTTGTTATTATCTTTAAAAACCGAGTCTCGAAGGCACGCGAAAGTCACGATTATTATTCTTATTGTGTCATTATTAATCGTTATTATTATCGTTATTATTCTTATATGATTATATCTCACCATTTTATTATCGTTATCAACTTTTTAAATTTCTTTATTTCTTTATTATTATTATTGTTTCGATGTGCCGCTATTGTTAGCGTTGTTGTTACTCTATTCCTTTCCTCACTGTCTGCGTAGTGTCTGTTGCGAGCTTTATTTGCGCAGCTGCATAAAATGTTAATCCGAGATCTTCGCACATATGCATAACAATAACCCGTAAAAGTTCTTCCGCTGACGCGAATGCTAAATGCAATCTTATTGTTAGACTTCCGGGATGCACGATGTGAAATTTCTCCTCCGCTCCTTTCGTCCATTCTCGTTTGGATCTGATAGTCAAGTTTTGATAGTCGCTCTGCTCTTGCAAAATAAGAACGAGTAACTTTCTACAGCTACCTAATGTCTTACAGCATGCTCGCAGTTTCTTGTTGCTTCAGCAGGCTAAATATTTAAATATGAAATGTCCATTTATTAATTTATTTTTCTAACAAATTTACACATACACATACAAATCTATATGTCACGTTAAAGTAAATGTCAAGCGATTATACATAGTTTAAAATTGACAGATCACTTGAGACATTCGCTGATAACATCCTACGCTTTTAAGCTTTCTATCAAATTGGCTATTGTGTCTCTCGAGAACAGAGAGATTATGCATCTCCGTTCTTCATCATGCGACAAATACAATGTAATCCCGTTGTAAATACAGCGTGAAAATTTTTCATTGTAAACTCTTTATAGCTCGACAAGTTGACAGCGTAAAAAAGTAAAGAAAAAATATGAAGAAAAATTATGTAAAAAAATAGCGATATATATGAGAGATACTGAGAAATTTAATCCAAAACAAAAAAATATACATATATTTGCATGTTTGCAAAATTGTAATAAATTACAAAAAATTGTTATTATTGGCTCTTATAGTATTGCAAGAATTGTGCTTATGTGCTTATGTATATAAGTTGCAACGAATCAAACTTTTCCGAGATCGCAGACGCGAATTCTTTTCAAAGTTTTCGTTGATTTATTCTGAAAGAAGAACCTGCGAGAGGGGAAAAGTTCGCGTAAGTTTTCACACGTTTCCCTGTCGCGGACGATGACGAAAGTTCACAATTTAGGAATATACAATTCTCTGCACGTTTATCGTAGCATATGGCAGTACGACGATTATTACGTAAGTCGTGCTTGTGCTTATGGAAGCACCTGCGCCAGGTGTGTCTGTCATAACTGCGCTCGTACAACTTCTTTGCCCGCGTATCTCTCTTTCGCGCTATTATTCTTATTACTCTGCAAGAGATATAAGTTTTGCCTCACTATATACTCTTCAATGCTTCAAACCGTCCGGCTCTCTGTTGCCTGTGATAGATACACATTTTACGAACTCGACTCGTTCGCTGGGAAAACGAGGTTCGGCTTAACTTCGAGATTTATTGTACGCATATTTTTCTCACAAAACTTTATGACTTTACGTTACTTTTGCAAAAGTTAGAGAAATTGGTCCATGTCTGTTAGTGATAGACGTTTCACGATAGTTTTTTTTTTTTATAAAAAAAAAGTGATAGTTACGTGATAGTTAAGTGATAGTCGCGTAACGTTATTTATTGAGATGGATAGATATGCACATCGTTTATGAAAATTTTTAATTTTATATATTTACGTGTGATACGATAATATAAAAATATGTGAAACAAAAAATCTGTTATACTTGTTGACATAATTGAGAATGCACATGAAATTAATTTTTCTTTTTCCACATGTAATTTCTATGTAATTTTTATGTAAGACTTTTTATGTAAAATATCAAGAAATACACATATGGCGTAAACTTTGCATCTCGACACTTATACATCTTGTATACCACATGACTGTATAAACTCTCGTCCTCTCTATTCCCATCGTGCGTTTCGTGTGACACATAATATTAAGCACACGTAAATTTAAATCTGTTCTTTTTAGAAACGCTTTCTCTATGGCAGCACATTCTTCTCCCCGTCTTTCCGAAAGATATGAGCATTCGTGTCGTTTTACATAATGTATAGAAATACGTAAGAAAAAGACTGAAAAGAACAGAGCCGTAGTCACACGTTAGCGCGCTTCGTAGAATCTAGCGAGAATGCCGCGTGATAAAAATCTATTGTCGAAAGTACCATAAGTCACATGTGAAATGTCCACACATATACACACGCGTCTCTCTAATCACGATATTTCTTTTTCTATTTTTCAGAGCGAGGCATAAGCGCCGAGGCGGATGCACATTTCCGATGCGAGTTATACGTTTACCGCAGTTACCGACCAAAAAACCAAAACAGAAATAGAAAATAAAAGTTACCATGATTAAGCACTATGTCCTCGTTTATGCCCATTTAATAATAATATTGATATTCATGATTGAGAGGGAGCAGAACAGATACAGCGATATATAAGCAGCGAATACTAATATGTAATTTCACGCGGGTGACTTTAAAAGAAAATACGAAAAAAAAGAAACGAAATCGAATTGTCCCGTCCTTTCATTCTTTTATCCGAGATTTTTGCCCCTTTTGCCAATCTTCCGAGAGCTTATAATGATTATTATATATACGGATAATTAACATGATCGACATTCAATCGACATTCAATCGACGTGTTTATTGATTTTTATGTCGATGAAATATTCACTTGTTATATAAGGATCTCTTATATAAATATATATCTCACTAAATCTCTCAAACACACATGATTTTAAACGATTTTGACGATTTTGTAATTTTTTCCCCGGCCTTATGTGCCATTCTCGATGTACTTAAAATTCACGATCGTTATGAAAAATTGTATCATTAACTTTGTTACATTTTATCAGAAATATAGAAATGTATACTGAAAGAGAACGTGATATATATACATATACGTTAATACATATGAAATATTATTCCGCACAAATATTATTCAAATAATTTTTACAGTATGCGTTATGTCTTCGCCCTTAAAAGATATCGTTTTACGAAATCACTATCTTACGATGCGATAACGTCATTGATGTTATTTATTATAAAAGCTTTAATTAATTCCATTTTTTGTGCAACGTACAATCTAAAATAAATCTACTCTATAAATACTTGAATAGAAATAATTGCGTTGTTTGAAATCAATGAGAATTAGAATCAGTTTATTTTACTTGTCGGACAATTTTGTGTTGTTACACATTAGCAACACTTGGATTATAAGGACCCCATAAGGCTGTGTTAGAATAATATGGATGTTCCGTAACGCAACTGGTACTCAGCACAAATCCGTCATTGTTAGCGACAAACTGCATGAATTGGATGAAAATCTCACGAGATAGAATATATCAAGTTCTGTATGACATATAGGTAAGTCTGCAATAATTCTCCAATAGGTTGCTTGCATAAAAATGCATATTATTTCTATCGTATTATTATTGCTGTATCTTGCGTATCAATGATTTGACAAGAGTACAAAAATACTCTTATCGTTATGCGTCTCGAAGAAGTCGATCGTTTTCTAGGCAAGACTCCCCTTTGCGAATGTGATTATGCGAAACGATTCTTATCTCTATCTTAAAGCCTTTCCGTCGCCTTATCCGTGCGATTGAATAATAATTTCTTCATTATTCAAGCGAATTAATTGTCATTTGCTAATCGAATTACTTGATATAGGCTTGAGTAGAAACGAATAAAGTAGCGAAGGTGTTACGTAACGATTAAATTTATTAAGAAATTGAATTTGCTCTCTACGATATGGTAATCTGTAGAGGTACAAATGTTAATTAAAGACACACATAGTTATATTTTATTTTATTTTATACTTATGTAATTTTTGTTCTGTAACAATAATTTGTTATAAAATAGTATCTTTTTATGTGTATCATTTTTATTTGGCATTTGATTAATAAACAAGAATCGCGAAACGAGATATATATTTTTAAAAAGATAGAATTAAAATTTTATAAAGCTTATAATAATTTTCGTCAATTGTATATAAATTTTATATGAATGTCTATGAAGCTGCGATTTATTATTTTTTTTTTTTATAAATTTTGTTGTCTCGCACATTTGCGGCGAGAGAAAGATCATTAATGGACAATATCGTAATATATTATATTATAGAATTAGCTTCTCCTCGATACAATCAAATTATCTAATAACTGCATCCAATGATGCTTATTTTCGATTTAATTTAGTTAATAGTGCGCACAAATAGAAGTGCATACCTTTAGTAAATCATATCTTGCGATTCCAATTAAGCCTTTTTTCCAATGCTATTTATAATTGTATAATAATCGATACTTCGTTCCCGATATTGACAACAAGTTATTTTGATATCAAGTTATATTGACGCGTTATTCTTGATATTAGCTGGATGCGTTATTGAATATGTCTACATATATTTAATGAATCTTCCCAGCCCATTATAGAGCGGGAATCGTAGTCGATATACATATGCGATGAAGGGTTGCATCGTCGACGTTCGCGGACTTCTAGACAATCCTATTTGTATGAAACTATTTCCTTAACTGGATTATCGGTAACGAAGAGATTACGAAGCAAAGGTATTGCTAAGTAACGCTTATGTAGACATACAACTCGTCTTATTTTTCCTCTTTAGAAAAATTGAGATTGAATAGCGCGACGAAAGCGCAGAATTCACACGATTATTGATTTTCGCGATAACATGTTATTTGCATTTGTATTTATTATAGTACATCTTTGACATTTTGCAACGCATTTATTAAATTCGAGCACGTGATATGCTTATTACAAAATTAATTCCACATGGATCAAAATTTGCAGATATACATGAGAGAGAAAGAGAGAAGGGGAGAGGAGAGAGAAGGAAAGATTTGATTAACATATTAATGCAATTCGAATACATGGAAATAAAATTATGCTGTTTCAACATATCATCAATTACGGTTATATCAATTAAAGTTCCATATGTCATATTATCATAACAGATACATATATCTGCATATAAATCTTTATCAGAGATATGTGTATCTGCATAAAAATATCGAAGTCACGTTATTTATCGAGCTATGAATAAAAAGTATATCAATTATTATAATCGCACTCGATCTGAAGAAATTATAATTTTTTTTCTAAGTATTTACGTAAGCTAATTCTCCTGTGAAACATAGAATTTAATGCGAAATTGTAGACTTTATGTGTCGATGTTTATATAAATTATTTAACTCTTGTCTCTTTTGCTCATTTTCTGCGCTGCTCATTTCTATAGCAAAAAGTGACACCGAAGATCAAACGGAGCAAAAGTTTTCCCAATGAGAGCGAGACGACCGATCGTGTAGCCGAACTTGAAGACTTACTTTCTTCGAGATCAGGTACATCTTGATGAATTTTACAAAATTCTTTATGCGAAACAAAATTTCGAATTAAATATAGTAAAGCTGGTAAAAACTTAAGATATCTGCACGATAATTAGTATTTACTTATTACCATTTATAATTAAGATTTTTATGAAAGGTGATGTATATAATGAGCAAAGTAATTTTATTAATCGTTAGTATAAGAGTCCAGCTTATTATTTTACAATCCTGCACTGCGAACTCGTATATTTCTTATCGATCGTGTCTCGTGTTGTACTGTTTCAAAAGAGAGAGGAGGAGATAGAGTCGTATATAAATCACGCTCCATTCAATAACGAGTACACGGACGGGGTTTCGGATATTGCTATTGTTCTGAAACGAGGATACGTTGCGCCTTGTTTCGCGAGACATTATGATGTGATTTCTATACGAGCGACCCTTCGTTTCTCTGACAGTAGCGAGATCTCCTTCCGCGCGAAGATATATCGTGACGTGGCAATTTGCCATTACAATTCCAGCCTGATATACGAAACCATTAATTTTCATCTCGCAATTAGATGGACTTCCTTTATAGATGTCATGCAAAAGCGCACTGCGCTTTAATATATCGCGCGGTAACATGCAATATCTTTCCGCGGGTAAACTATCTTCCTATCTTAATAGTCGAGTAAATTTATAACGGAACGACTTATCCTCGTCAAAGATGGAAATCGAGAAAGACGATTTTACAAAGACGATTAATCGGAAGATTCGCGTGACTTGGATTACCACAAGTGCATCAATAACAATTCTGTCGAATGTATATTGAAAAAAAATTTTTTTAAATCCGCCGCTTATAGGTTTGACAGAAACGTCAACGAACAGACCGGAGGTCGACGAGGACGAGGAGGAGGACGAGGACAACTGGAAGGATGCTTCTCCGGTGACGCCGATCTGTAGTCCGGCACGTCGACCCCCGAAACTTCATCATCGGGACAAACGATCACCGGCCAGATACGTCGACATCGATAACGATGTCGAAATCATTCACGAGTTCTATCCCACGACTTCCAAAACGATGCACGAGGAGACGAGCATCGTGTCGTACGGTGGCACGATAATCGTGGAAACGACGAGGATACCCAGGCACATCAAGGACGTGACAGCGAGAGTGGAGAAGGTAGCGCCGAAGGTGAAGTTAAAGAAGGAGTCGTCTCAGGAATTGGAATCCCGCGTGCCTCCCGTTCAGGAGGAATCGGTCTCCAGCGCAGAGGAAACGTCCAGGATTACCGCGACTACGAGGTCTCAGCGAGAAGCGGACCAAGAACGCAGGAAGAGCTTGAAACGTCATAGCAGCGTGGATTCCGAGGTACGTACGTCCACATCCAGAGAGACGCTTGAGAAGTCGGACACGTCGGAGAAGTCGGAAAAAGGCGCTCGGAAGAAAGTGTTCACGGAAAAAGAGGACGGTAGAAAGCGATCGAAGAAATCGGGAAGAAGATCCTCCAAAGCCGAACGAAAATTGGAAGAAGATTCGTCGGAGCGGAAATTGGAATCGCAGGAGAAAGAAAAGGAGGAGCTGAAGAAAAAGGACGGGGAGACTTATCGGCGATCGAGGGAAGAGAGAAAGAGCCTGAAGGAGCAGGAGTGTATCGAGAGGGTGACGGAATTTTTAACGAGGCACAGTATACCGACTTATCCCGATATAAGCGTTAATCTCGAAACGGCGGAACCCTCGGTTCCTGGAATCGTAGACGCGCAACGAGGCAAACGTGCAGTTATCAGCAAAGACGGGGAGACTGCGAGTCCAACAACGACAGTCGAACCGTCCATTCCGTCTACGAAAAGGAAAGGGAGCCTGAAGGGTGCATCTGAGGTGAGGAAAGAGACGAAGGATTTACCGGAGGACTCAAGAGCGAAGGACGTTAAGAAACCTTCGGAGAGCAAAAAACAACGGCCAATCTTGGAACGTTCCTCGGCAGCCGTTTCAGACGTTCAGCAATCCGAAACGACCGTTCAACAACCTACAAAGCGACCCAGCTCGTTGAGAAAAAGGAGAGACTCTTTTTCTAGAGAGTCCTCGAGAGAATCGTTATTGGAAGAGAAGAAGGGCGTCAGGATCCAAGAGGACGTTCAAGAGATCTTCTTCGAGGATACGAGTGAGCAAGTGAGTAAATCTTATCGCTTTCTATACCAAAATTTATTTGACTTTATCTATTTCGATTTTAACAAACGCGTAAAATTTTCGCCTGTGCGCTAGGTCGATTTGTTGCCGGAAGTCCAGCTGGTGACCGCCAGGATCATCTCGGCTGAAGAGGCATCGGCGCTTCGCTTCGAAGAGGCAGCTACAAGAGTCGAGATTCATTCTCCGCCGGAAATAGCCATCGTTACCGAGACGGTTAAAGCGAAACTGACGCGGGCGCCGTCGCCGGAAATCGTCGACGTGTCGTCGTTGCAGCTACCCGCATTGGCGAAATCGACCTCCGAGAGCACTTTGACGGAGGGCAAGCCCGACACCAGCGAGGACCACAGAGTCTCCGTGAGAAACCTGAAACCGGAGATCCTTCTCGACCTGTCCAAGGTCTCCGATAACGGCGAGACGATCGAGGAGACGATCGAGGGCGATAGGGATATCAAGGAGAGGCGACTCAGCAGAACCGGAAGCGAAGGCTCTAAGAAATTGACCAAGGGCCAGGAACAGTTCCCTTTCAAAATTAGCAGCCTCGCGCAGCCGGATAGACCGGAACTGATGATTCTGCAAGAAGGTCCGATAGAGAGAACGGCAAGTGACGGAGATCTTATGGGAATGGTCGCAGCGGAAGACGTGGAAAAAGATGACAGTATTACGAGGTAAGAATTTCCGGTCTTTACAATGATTTCGTAAAGTATACTTATTTGCGATATTACATGTGTGCCCAAAAAATAATTAAATTTTAAATATACATATATATACACAGAGAGAATTTTCTCTTAGAATTTATCCCCTGAAAATCATGGTAATCGTGGGACAATATGATGTGGAAAGAATTTTATGAGAATTTCTCTGATTAATATTTATCAATAAAAATAATAATATCTATCGCAATAAAATATAAAATATGTTTGATTAATTTTACTATGCAGTTTAGTAAAATTAATCAAACATGTTTTATATTTTATTGTGATAAATATTAATCAGAGAAATTCTCATAAAATTCTTTCCATACCATATTGTCCCACGATTACCATGATTTTCAGGGTAAATTATAAGAGAAAATTCTCTCCGTGTATTTATCTTTTTTTAAAATATAAAAACTATCAACTCTGATGTGTTTTTCAATATAAAAACTTGCTTAATACTAAAAATATATAATAAAAAATTATAAATTAATTATAGACCATTTATAAATTATTATAAATATATAAGCGTTAAAAGTAAGAAATAGATAAACGATTCTGCTAGAGATGCTGGGCAGAATCTGACTGATGTAGGATGATGTAGAATATTAATTGTGACCTCGACACGCGTCTTGCTGCTCGTATAATTCTCGTATAATTCTTTATTGTCGAGGGGAGGATATTTTGCGCGTTGTACGAAAGTAAAAAAGAAAATCTCTCATCTTATTAAATGCTCGATTATATATCAAGAAGAAGTTTTGACGATTACAAACCTACGGATGAATCATGATCGATCGATGGCGTCAAGCAGCAAAAAGAAGCACAAACAATTTGTTTACAGTACCGCAAATGTGCGCAGTCTGTCGATCGAATTATAAGTTCGAGCGACGTCGTCGCCCGCGGGCTTCGAACATCGATTTGCAAACAATATTGTTTACTCCCGTAGTTTGTCGCTCCCGATTAGGGTTGGATTACACGCATGGCCATAGAAACCCCGATGTGCTCGTACAATTTACTGGAAATCTAGGTCGTCGTTAAAATACGTCGGGGAATACTCGACGTACCGTACGAAAATTCTATCTCGTTGAAAAATTCATCATAATATGTCAGCACATGATTTTGGATCTATGTCAGTGAACATCCGAAAGGCGCAAGAGAAGGAAATTTGAAAAAAAAATTATGCTCTAAAGTTTCGCGATGAGAAACTATCACTTTTCATTTTATAACCTTTGTAAGATTACATAAGATTATATATTATACAAACAGAAATAGTAGAACCTCTTATGTAGAGAATGTCTCCACTTATCTGTCGAATATTATATATTCAAACACAAATCTCAGATTCGTCACAAAATCATTCAAGATATACAAAACTTGAAAAAAGTCAAATTATTTCAGATTTATATAAGAATAATTTACGTTTATGCTAACTGAATGGCTAAAATGGGTATTAAATAAATTTATACTTAAATTTATGTAACTATTTTGCTTAGCATGCTAAATTTAATCATATGCTCTCTCCATGTTATTTTCTAACATTCAGAAAATGGGGTTTGTTTAATTAATCGGGAGCTAGAGCACAACTGCAAGTGAAAATGTCTTCCTTTCATTCTCTTGGTCTCTGCTTTCCCTCTTTCTTTAGAAACTTTTTTCGCTACCATTTATATTAACGGTGCTACAAGCTTCTCGCAAGATTGTGGGAGTCACACCCACGTAGAAAAGCACTTACTGCGAAGTGCTATTTTTTTTTATAGGGCGCTCGGATTCACATTGGAATTTCACGCAGCGCATGCGACGTTACACAGTCCAAAGTACGATGCAATATTTATTTTTTCTTTGCATACCTGAAATAGTACAGCAGTTTTTGCTGATCTAACAGATTCATCCATTTTGTCACGTAGCAGATTTTTACATTTTACAGCTACTCTTTAATTACTCTCTAATAATAATATATAACTAAATGATATATATTATATTAATATATAATATAATTAAATGTAGCTAGAAGTGTTAAAAGCTATATTTATTCATCTTAAAATATATTACGTAATTTTATTGACATAGTATACGCATATCGACAAAACATAATATTTTCGATTTCTATGTCTATTATTACACTAGTATAGACATATAAATTTTTGTCTGTTTGAAAAATAAGCATAACTTTAAATAATTTTTGATTCATGGATTGTGAAATAGCAAAAAAGAGCGAAAAGAAAATCGATAGAGTTCTTCGCGACAGACGAAGTCGACTCTTCCTCTCTGATTCTGGGATATAAAGTAGATGTAGACGTAGAAGAAGGGAAATTTCGAGAGCTTGACATAGACCGGGGCAACGATGTTGGTGGGCGACGAGAAAAGCGGAACAGGCGAAATATTAGTTTAAACAAGTAGAAAAGGGCGAAAAGAGGCCGACGTGGCGGAGCAAAGTGGAGACGGACAGCCGGAATCAGGCAACGTCGAGCGCGAAGTGATAGAAGGGGCACGACAGAAAAGCCGGAGAAGGCAGAGACGCAGTTATGAGACGCCGGGAAAGAGAGACGAACGGAGATTGTGATGTAACAAGCAGAGAGTATATAGCAGAGAGAAAAAAGATAAAGATGGTATACGTGTGTTTGCGTCGCGAGACGAGGAAGAACGACCTCGGCTCGCGAGATGGAGAAAAACAGAGATAGATAAGCGCATAGACGCAACGTTTGGATAGAAAGCGAAGGATATAATGCAGCAACTGTAGAATAAAAAAAGACGGCACAAAAGTATAATCCGGAACCCACAAAGGTGCTGGAAGAGAGATAGGAAGAGATAAAGATGTTCTCTTCTCATTAGAAGCCGAAAAGGACGAAGCGGAATTACGGAAGGAATAAGAAAAAACGTGAAAACGTGCGAGAGTGAAATAATGCGCGAAATTGCCGGTAGCCATAAAAAGATAAAGCTAAAAACTCAGAGAAGTCAAAGTAAAGGAAGTTAGAGGGGGAAGGACGGAAATCTCGGCGATTAAAAGGAGGACGTGGTAGCGAAAGCGGAAAGACTGGTTGTGCATACAGAAAGATAGATGCATGAGGAAAATTGACAGATACTCGAGGCACAAACGAGTAAAATGTACGGAGAATAGTGAGAATGTACGAACGTTTTTTTTATAAAAGAAAAAGGAAAAAAATATATATTTTTTTACAAAAAGCACATATTTGGAATAATGGAAATTAAATCACTTTGTTTTTTAACAATTGGTGTTAAAAAAAAAAATAAACAAACGAGAAGTATTTTCCGCTTAACTTTATACGTAATTTAAACTTTTATAAAATTTTAACTTCGGGCTTAATTGTATATTAAGACTTGTGATATATTGAAAGTTGAAATCGCAAAAGTTTCTACTGAAAAAATGTGTGGTAAACTTTGACCTATATAAAAGTTCAATTTTCGACGGAAAACATCGGTAAATATTGAGCGTAAAATCAACGTCAATATATGAATATATAAATATGAATATGAGATTGATAAATATATTATGTACTATATATATATACATATATATGACATGTGTTATTTTCCATTAGTTACAATTAGTGTCAATTGTATGACATCATTTTCGCTGGTCAATTAAGCTCTCCATCGTAAGACACTTTAATTGCGGTTCTGACAATAACAGTTGCTCTAGCTCTCATCCGTATTTAGAGAATTTTGATGTAACTCTAAGATTAATTACTATCATTTTCTTACGTAATAAAGACATTGACTGCGAGTCTTGACAATCCGTCAGTTTATTAAGCCTCATTAAATATTTTTTCGACGATAGGGAAAATGTCAGAAGCAGGAGAGGGCGGTAATTCTGATCTTGCGGAGCAGCAATATTCGGCGTAAAAAGGATAGGGTTCATGAAGAAAGATATTAGAAAGAAAAGAGAACGAGAGGTAGCTTTTTTCGCGTTTATCTTCCTCATACACGAAGAATTTGTATACGCACACGCGTACGTAAGTGGAACGAAATATGCAAAGACGATACACTTGTGCGTAAAAGGATTCTTCATGATGCTCCTAGCATACACGCGTTTGACGTTGCATGCAAATATACATATATATTTGTATGTATATGTATGTGTATATTGCATACGTTTGCATGAAACTTATACAAAGACTGCAATTACCATTCTATAATTAAGCGACGAGACAATCTTAATCTTCGTAACATTGTTACAGTTTCTGTTTGTGAATAACGTTGCATCACGTACACTCAGCATAATTGCGTAATCATTTTTCACTGAATAATTAGCCATCGTACAAGCAAAAATTTACTTGTGATAAAAGTAGTTACGTTTATGTAATTATTATAAAGATATTGTTATCGAAGCTGCATATTATATCATTTGCATTCGCTCGCACATTGATTGTCATGCAAAGTCAGCTAATTTTTATACAGATACCTTAGAGAGATCATTTTCCCTCACACGTTTTCTCTTTTTCGTGTGAGTAACTTGGATTACAGAGACCTTGAATTTATTTAGCTAAGGATATTTTCGGTTCCCACGTAAAATCTCGAGAATTACCAATCTCAAGAAAATTCGTACGACTGTGGAACCGTCACTTATCGAAAATTGGCTCGACCGATACAAGCTGTTCAGATTATTTCTTGGACTATATATATGCCCACACATACCCACATACACACACACATATACGCGCATAAATGTGCATAATACACGTGAATTTCCAAGCACGTATGCTACATACACCAACATCGAGGTATACCTCGGAGTACACGCGTGATCATCAAGATACACGTTTACATCCGGAAATCTGTCCAACACACGAATCCATTTATATATATATATATACCTGGATTTTACGTATGCACTAAATCCTATATATATATATATATATATTGCAGATACACGTAGGTCTTTTGCAATTTTGCCCAACATCTCCGCAGTACGAATGTTCAATCGCGCCAACCATATACACGTGTACATTCAATGTCGTGTATATTTTCATTTATCTCTCTCTATATTTATATATGTATATGTTTATCTACTTATGTTGTAAGGCTCTATGCGCAGGCACGTGTATGTACACATTCTCACGTTTATGTCCGCATATGTTTACGTCCACTCCTTCCATACAATTGAATACCAACTGTCCACACCCACGACTTATTTACTTATGAACTATTCATACGGTGTCTCAAAGATTCGTAACAATAATAAGGCGGTATTGAAATGTCGAAGACAATTTTTTTCCTTTAACAAAACCCGATCATTAATCGCGGAGTTATTTAACTTTGAAAAATTAAGAAGAGAATTTTAACGAGTTAAAAACTCCAGGTGAATAAGCGGAAACTTTTCTCTTTATTTTCTTTGGAACGGATTGTATACCAGGATCAAAGTCTTTGACGACTAATTCAAATGCATGCATTTTTTTCAACATAATTCTTAAATAATTTAATTTCCGTAATTTTCAATTTTAAATAAATATGAACGAAATTAAAAATCTCTCTCTGATCGACATATAAGAATCAAATCAGAGGCGAATGCCTCTACACGCTTTCGTTATATAAATTTTTCAAGATACCTTGTATGCGACCCAAGTCCACACACATGCATCTTGATAGCTGGGGCAGCTATGCACGCATGCTTCATGTATGTATGTACATACATACATACATGCATGCAAGATACATACACAGAGCCACGCCGCCGCGTAAAAGAGCGCGCGCACGCACAGTCAGTCCTCTTCCTCTCTAGTAGAATACTCTGGCGAGTCACCCGCGCCTCTTCGGCAGTCTGCGTGCGTCCACGCTCGGTACGTCGTCGTGATCACGTTTGCGCGCTCTTGCGCACACGCGCGCATATGTGTGTTCGTGTATGCGTCTTGTTTATTAGATCAGAAGAAGCCAGTCCGCAGAGTGACGCACACGAGGCACACTGGTGACACGGCAGTGAAAACCTTGGCTTTGCTCGAGGTGTAACGCGAGGAACAAACACGTTTCCTCTTTCGCTCGAGTTCTCCACCCTTTTTTTCCCTCTTTTCACCCTCGCAACAGACGTCTAACGATGTCTCCCCAAACGAGCGAACTGTCTGTCTGCGGGACCAGACGTTCCGGCCGGAAGTGAGCGTCCGCGACGTACAGTCTCGCTTGGATAACGGAAGTTGAAGCGCGTCGCGTTTGACGCTGAACTCGCGAATAATTTTTGGCACCCCACGACGTGAAACGCGTAAGAAAAAATAATTGACCTTGGCAAGTCTCAAGAGCCATCGCGATTGACAAGTGTGCAAATTTCTCTCTCGTATTCAGCTGCGAGTTTCGCAAGTAAAATTATTTCATGGTTTATTCAAATTAGGGGATGTTGATGCATTGCTCCGATATGCGCGCCCGTGGGGATTCTCTCTCTCTCTCTCTCTGTATATTCCGTACAAAACTCGTATAATAAATACATACATTCGCGTAATCTAATATAAATTAGATATCTCGTGTGCGAGAATTAAAATTGGAATCAAAGGAAAAAATGCAATTAACGCAACGAATATCGTTAAATTCGAACCGGATAATATTTACGATGAGAAAAATGTCAGAGTTGACTCGACGCAAAATGCTTCGCGTTTTAAATGTCTCATCGCTATAAAATATGTACCGTACACGCACACACAGGCATGTTTATGCAGCTTGAATATTGAGAGTACGATTTTATATCAATAACAGATACGATGTTAAGTCCAAGCTTGGTTCTTGAGAGAAAGAGAGAAACCGGAGAGAATATTCTTTGGAATATTTTCCAAGTCCGGAGGAGATATCATAACCGTTCGCGAATAAGAGGAATTTTCTGCTAAAAGCAAACACAGTGGTAGATTCGTCACGTTTCTGCGCGGAGATTTATACTGTTCACGTGTATACATATCGAAAATGTGCACACGTTCCGCATCGAGAATATCGCTCCTACATACACGCGACCAATAAACCCATCTATATTATCCTCCGATATATGTTTCCGTTGTATTAATTCTCATTTCAATTGCACGCTACGAGAAAGATATCGCGTTAAAAGACAATAATGTGACATGAAGTTTTCATGCTTCAATTATTTTTATTCTGGCGAGGATAAAAGAAAGATTAATAAAAAGGGAGAGATTTAAAATCTCCCCTCTGTTTAATGTTCCTCGCATTTCATCATTTGTATTCATTATATTAATTGTAACAATCATATTAATTTTGCAAATATACTCGAGTCAATTAAAGACACTCGTATTTGAAATGATGATTTACTTTTCTAAATTATCGTATTTTAGCGAAAATTTATATATATTTATTTCCAATTAGATCCAATAATTTATATATTTTTACCAGTGGATTACGAAGAATTTCAACGCTGTAATAATTTTAATTTGATTTACATATCGCGAAGAAACATAATAATCCCAAGATAAAGTAATCGCTTTTTATCTGTCGTGTCAAGTGTTGAACGGTATTGAATAATCTCAGTAGCGTCAGTCCTTTTATATTATGTCGCGGCCGATCACGTAGCAAGCGGATCAGGTTGTAATTAAAGAAACCAATCGTATCCGATTGAACTTGATCGGATCCCCATTGCGACAACGTGCCGAAGATTCATTTATCGCCACGACGGTCTCGTGTCAGCAGTTTCTGCCGCGTCGTTGAACGCTCGACACGAAGCCGTCGGCTGATTGCGCGATCGCATGTGCTTCCGCTCTGACCTCTGATTTTCCTCGTTTCTCAAGCTTCCAAGTTCGACGCAAGTCCAAGGGATCAGTTCGCGTTCCGAAGGATTTCGCAATTCCCCTGAGAGAGGTTGCGGCTCCGGCGCAGGAACTCCAAAGAGGAGAGGAACAAAAGGAGCCATCGTCGCCGCGGGAAGAGACCAAGGAAGATACAAAGGAGCCTCGCGATTATGGACAGACACCTTCACGGGAGAAACAATCACCTTTGGATGAATTAGTCTGTAGACACGAAGAGGACAATCTGATCTGCAAGGAGCATTCCTTGGAATATCAGAGCCAGACGCTCGAGAGCCAATCGGATCACCTGTTCCACGAGGTGATAACTTCCTCGTTAGAGGACTTATTGAAGACAGTTCCCGAGAGCTGGACCCGCGAGGTCTACGAAGAGAGCCTCGACGAGGTCGAGCATAGCTTCAAGGAGACCCAGTACTCGCCTAAGGAGAAACGCGACGTTCAGACGCAGACTGTGCAGGAGTCGAAGGGCACACAGTGCAGCCCCGAGCAGAGTTACGAGATAACGAGTCCCGGTGACGGAGAACCACCCAGCATCAGCCCTTTCCACGTCAGCCGCAAATACTTTCAAAGTCCGAAACGGGAAGTGCAGACGCAGACTCAGGGCGAGAACAAGAGTGTCCAGTGTTCGTTGGACGAGTTGGGTGATCTCGCGATCGCCGCCGCGAGCAGCCCTACCAGATCGGATCAGACGCAGGAGTCGAAAAGCGTCCAGTGCGTCCCGGAGGACTTTTCCGCGAGATCGTCCGACAGATCGAGATCCTCCTCTCGAGAAGACGTCTTGCGCAGTCCGCGACGCGAGGTCGAGGTACAGACCTATCAAGAGTCGAAGGCGGTTCAATGCAGCGACGACGAGCTGCTCGAGGCTGATCAGGCGAGCACCAGCGATCGTCCAGAACGCGCGCATAGCAGACCGGCTAGCTCGACGTCGAGAAAGACCGAGAGCTCGCCCTCGTCGAGTTCAAGTTCACCGCGCAAGTTTCCGACAGTCGTCTTCGTGGAGGGCAAAGGGGACATGACTGTCACGCACAGGGAGCACGATGGCGACGTCACCTGGTCGAAGCACTGGGGCCCCGAAAGACTGGTGGAGATATACAGGGAGCCGAAGACCAGCTTAGGACTCAGCATTGTTGGCGGAAAGGTAGGGTATAGTTTAATATTTAATAGGATATAGTTTAATATTTAATATCGCGACACTCATCTGACGATGTCATTTTTTTCACAATAAAATTTGGTAAAGGGAGAACATAGATTCATCCTTACGAGATATTAAATATCTAATAAAATATATTAATAATATAATATTATATTATATTATAAATATATTAATAAAATAATATATATTACATTTTAAATTAGACTCTCGGTTAACGTTTTCTAATTATGTTAATTGTAATTCATTACTTTCATCTCCAGCCAGATCGCTGAATCGATTTATTAGTTTGAATTATTGCGCTCGCGCTATTACGAGTACAAGGTTTTGGTCTCGGATTTACAACGAACGAGTATTACACACACACACACACACATGCATACGCACATATACACACACGTGTAGTTGGAAAATTTATTTTTATAAATTCCAGTGATTCGATCGATTGCGGATAATCTTGAATTATTGGCCAATTCTCACGCGTGCTCGTGTCGGGGCACAATTTTTCATATCTCTTTTATTAGCACGCACGAATATAGCTGAGAATATGGACGAGAGTTGGTTCGCCAATATTGCCGCGGCATTTTATAGCTCGCCTTTAAAATTGGGAATGTTACGACGGCTATCGGGACATTTGGGCAGAGTTTGGCAAAGTAGGTCGAACCCTACTGAAAGCCCGTTAGGCGAAAACAGATGGATCCCTATTTGGCGCACACCGGCTGACTTGTGACCTAATAATTCAGATACCCGGCAATTAATGTCAGGTCTTAACTAAAACCGATACGATAATGTTCGGGTAACTTTGGGGTACCGTCAGGTGTTTCACGGATTTAATTGCGATTCCGCGAATAACTTCGTCTCGCGCGAGGCGAGCTTAAAAGCTCTTATTAATCGGGAATATTGGGAATATAGTATGTCGCTCGGCGAAAATTTAATCGATGGACTCTTTATCGATATACATACATCGAATTGCGCTAATGTCGTCCCGCGATTCACATATCGTATGCGCGACATTGCATCGGTGGAAGTGCACTAACGTGCCGGATACACTTTCCCGACATTAAGCCGACAAGACGACATAATAGGATCATCGGCTTTGGTTTTGGCGACCTCTCCCCTTTCCCCCTCCCCCTCTCCTGTTGTCTCGAAAGCTCTTCGGGATTACATTTCAGACAAGCCGTCGTCGGAATATAGCGCGTTATTTGGATAATGTAACTCTGTGTATCCCGTTAAATCGCATAATTATTTTGCTGCTCCGGTTACAGATAATTGATATTATACACGCGCACGCGATTATAATTCATCGATAGATAATGCAACAATCGCAGAGGAAGAACTCGCTGCTAATTAAATACCGATACGTTTGTTTCTCTCTACTCGGCGAGGAATGCAATCGATGTATCCAACGTGCACGGCTGAATTGTGATGTTGAATAATTGCATTAATTCGATTAACGCTTGTTGACGATGCGGCGATAAAGCAATGAGAGATTAATGAGTATAAATGACCGGGGGGGAAATTGAAACGGGGGGAGAATATCTCGGATCGGAAATCATGGGGAGCTCTGTCTTAAATACCGGTGCTCGCCGATGATGAAAACGTCATCCCTACAGTTAACGAAGTCCAGAGTCGGTTGACGCTTGCGAAACAGATTCCTGATTAGATTTAACTGCGCTTAATCTGTGTGAATCACTACCAATCACCAGGCTCTGTTTACCGGGACATTTAAACGACGATCGATTTCTCGTTTCAGGTCAATCTGCACAACGGCAGCTCCAGTAAGTCCCAGAATATATGCGGGATATTCATAAAAAATGTGCTGCCAAACAGCCCGGCCGGTAGAACCGGCGGTCTCAAGGTAACCCGGCTTTTCTTCGCGAAACCCTTTGCCCATCAATCGCGAAAACATTTCTCCACCCTTTATCCGACTCGTTTTTCTCTTATCCGGGCGATAAAGTCGCGCGATAAGTCCCGCGATAAAAAAATATAATAAAGCGAAAATTGCGATTATCGTGACATTTCGCGGTTGAGATTTTATCATGTCGACAATATATATGCTCTGATTTGTAAATTATCAATATTTTAATTTTATAATTATTTTTTGTAACTATTAGCTTGCATATTTATATGGCGTTCCGTCATTTTCGAATTAAGCGGAATTAAGACTCAACGGCCTACGATTGTGTGCCATGAGATCGTCCCGTGCTCGGATTTAATTTGCCCTCTCACATACGTGCTTTCAGATCGGAGATAGAATAATTGAGGTGGATGGCGTGGATCTGCGACACAGTACGCATGAGCGTGCGGTGGAAGTTATACAGGCTGCCGGAAATCCTGTCTGCCTCCTGGTCCAGTCTTTGGTGCATCTGGTGAGATTTTGATCACGACCAGGAATATCGAATAATATTTTCGTCTGTATGTCCGCCTTCTCGGGTTCGAGAATCTATCGATCAAAACTAATTGACGTCGCGAAATGAAAAAAAAAAAAAAAAAAAAAAAAAAAAAAATGTTATTCTCTACAACCACGTTCATTATATATGTATATACAAATATTTCTATATTTCCTGTTGTATTATACGTATTTATTTTTTCCATTGCACTTGACTTTGAATTGTCCGTAACGATGACAAATCTCATGATCTATATAAAGAATCGAAGGCGAGATACATAAATCGTTCGTTTCGCGTGAAGACAACAATGGCGAAAATTTTTTTTCCTTACGAGAAAGACGGCTAACGGAAATAAATTCTCCTTTTACGAACGTTGCCTATCACGATTCCGCGCGGTTCGCGTTATATACTTATTAGAACTAATTGTAAAGCTTTATCCTGGCTCGTGAAAAAGCATCTACATTCCTGAGGGAAATAAATTTACAACGTGCAGCGTAAATCCTTTACGACCGTTGAAATTTATGACATTGCTTTATTCTAGCATCTCTTGTACATTTACACGCCGTTTTATAGTTTGCAACTTTTCATCTAATCTTTTTCTTTTTTTATGTTCAGTAATCTGCAAAGTAATTTAAAATACGATCGCGATCTAAATATATGTGTGTGTTTTATCGGGAGAAGTAACACTAATATTTTCAAGCAATCAAATAATTAATAAATCTAATATTAACTGACAATAATAAGTGATAAAAAAATAATGACTTTTGTCAAATTACATAACTTATACACTCCGGTCAAATCTCCCGAAAATCTCTGTAACAAGTGTATGATAATATCAAAAGTTTGAAATGCGCAAATTTAAACAAACTCCTGTAATTTAACAATTTACAATTAATACTTCTCATACTTCACTTTAACCTACATATTAATTATTATATAACATTCTGCTCGCATTTAACGCGCGGAACAATGTATGCGCGAATGAAAAGCCACATTGCGCTTTAACGAGGTCACCATTATAAATCTCTCTCTCTCTTCCTCTCTGCGCACTGTTGAACTAACTCGATTCGCTAGGTGCAAAAGTTTTACCTCGCAATTAAGCTCGTATAAACGATCGATTCCGGTACGTTACCGCCGTTCGTCGTGGTCCCGTGCGAGGACGAAATTGAACTCCGTAATGTCACCGAATTGCGACAGCAACCTTCGCCGTTCTACTTCTCGGCAAAGCGTCGCCGATAGACGCATTACGCGAAATTGGATGCAGGCGATACACTTGCGCTGCAAGTGCGCGATACGATATATGTATAGAGAGAACATGGGAAACTTTGCATGGGGGCACATGTAGGGAGGCGAACGATTCCTTCGATCGACGCGACTTTTATTATCGCTCCTACGGGGAATTTTATCTAGTCAATCGCGCGAATCTTTACGACGTCGAGTGTTGTTGAAAACGCACGCACGGTTCGAAAGAGCTTTTACCGGGAAGAAGAAAATTCTTCGATATTTCTCTTATATTGAATCCTAAGCTCGGATTCGCGCTCGAAGTAACTTTACGTTGTTGGCGTCGATATAGATTTGACGTCCACATTTTTCCGATTGTATTACGACTGTATGCATTCTCTCGGTACAGAGATGCGAGATATGCGTGAACGCAGATTTTGCTCTCGTGGTGGATGATAAACTCGGTAGGGTATTTGAAGAGTTTCTCAGACTCGGTCGCGTAATCTCTCGACGATAACATTTATTTACGTATATCTGTTTTGACTGCAACAACTTTTTTCGAGCATCTAGTGCAGAGGAATTAAAAATTTCGATACACATGTTCGAGCGAACTGACGAGACTTGTAATTTCCTGCTCGTGGATAGTCTCGATCAACAGCCGCGCTATTTTCAGCCCTACTGAAGAGCACGACCTATTTTTTTTGATGCGTCAAAATTAGTTTGAAATAAAGCGGCATTTTTTTTTCTTTATTCGTACTATTAAACTGCCGCTACGATATAGGTGTCAAGTGTGACATCTATTTGTCGTAACCACTGCGGTTTGGTTACAATTGGCCTCTGAAACTGCATCAACTTCCTCCAATTTCAATCGAGCGCATTCTCTCGAAACCATCGATGCAGGGAGAATGGCAATGTCGAGACATACATACACGCTCGTGAACGACAGAATTGAGAAATGAGGAAGAGCGAAAAAGACAGATGATGAAAGAGAGAAAGGAGTGAGGGAGAGAGAGTATGAAAAGAGCCATTATCGGTAACAGCTCTTGTACGCGTACGATGCACCGGGGTCGAACTTTCCAATAAATCTCTATGATGAGGGATGGTGAGGGGCAGAGTGTCACAAGCGAAAGAGAGAGAGAGGGAGACGATGGAGATATGCAAAGTTAGGAGAGATGAGGGGTGGGAAGATGATAGTGTAAAGACGCGTTCAGACAATGTCGGCGAGCCATCGATTACATCACAAGACGAAAGTGTTCTCTTCGTCATCGATTAATTTGAATAACCGAGTAACGATATAATTTCACACTTGCTACCGATGACAATTGTATCATTTCAAAAATTTGTACACCATTTTTTTCTATTTATAAAACTCTGTTACAAAAATACTGTTCCTAAATTAATAGAGTGTGTAACAACATTGAGATGACAATCTTAATCAAATGATTCGTGTGTATCTTTCGATACATTAATCACTCCCGTGTTTGTCGATGTATTTTGAGATTTAATCGTCAAAACGAGTATACGAAAAAAAACCTGTTTCCAATTGTCACTTTCTCAACTGAACGCACCTTTATTGGGACAGGGGGTAGACCTAAGCGAAGAGAGAAGGGTCGCGTTCGCCACCACAATCAGAATGTCAGAGGGGGCTGACGCGGTTCGCCGGAAAAGAGAGTGGTTCACGTTTCGTTGCGATCGAGTGAGCTCATCATCGACACCATGGACCATCGACGAGCTCACCTTCCCTTTCCCTCCCATCCCCCTGTCTGCCTCCCCCTCGGATGTACCGATGCGCCCCCGTATGAACAACGCCATCCCCCGTTTCTCCGCCCCCGTTATCGCTCTCGCGTGCAACAACTTCAGTTTCGTGCACGAAACCGCCCGGTCGACGGCCAGTGTTCATCCGATGTCACTCGGCTCGGATTATCACGAGGCTGCGCGATGCACCGATTCTTCGGACGCAAATGCGTCACCTTCGTCGTACGTTTTATCACGCGGAGAAGCGAACCGGAATCTCACTCGTTTTTTTTATTTTTTTTATATTTTTTTATTTTTATTTCTTTTTTTAGTTTTCATAATCCGTCGAACTCTTAACTCTCGTCGGCGCACCTTCGCGTGGGATCGCGCGACGCGCAACTGGTGCATCGCATCGACATTTGTGCATCCACGCGAGTGTAACGTGCGTTCTTCTTCCTCGAACTGTAAACCGTATCATAAACCCGGGGTTATTTTGGTTTACGATATAGATAAACGTGAGCGTGTGCTGCTGGAAGATGGGGCCTTGAGATTAAATGTTAAGTAATACCGAGAAGCTACCACGAGAAAGCAAATAGATATATATATATATATATATATATATATTTTGTATACGCTATCTTTGATTAATTAAACTGTGAAGAACCGGCACGAGAATTTCGAGATCGATAATATTTCGCGCTGTGCGCGTCCGACGAGAGTTAAAGGCTGATGAATTTCAGTTTGATCTGGTGGTTTACGCATTGCTGTATTTAGCTTCAATTATCGCCATGTGATATCGCATAGAGCCTTCTTTAATAGCGCATGTTTAATGTCAAACAACACAAGAAGGAAATTAATCAGCAAACATTAACTGTGTGACTGAATTATTTACATCGTCATGAAGAAACGAATACGTGTCGCATCATTTGACAGCTGGATATCATCGATATATCCGCACATATATTTTTATACATCTGATAAAAAATTATGTCACATTATTTAATTTAATCTAGTTTGCATCGAATTTCGATTTTATCGAAAACAGAAGCAATGTTTCTCATTTCCTCTATATCTATCCCGTGGAATGTGCAGCAAGCCTCGTTCGTATATTTGAATCGATTACTTCGAAAAGTGATAAAAATGCATATATAAATATAAGAGACATATAAATAAGTTTTATAGTCGATATTTCACAGATGTTTACATCGATCATCTCGCGTATAATCATACAGCATTTTTTATCAGTATAATACTATAATTATTTATATCGTAAGATATTAAATCATAATCTCTTTTCGAAATGATCGATTTCCTACTTCGATTATATACTCCTGCAAAGAGAAACGGAGAGAAGAATATAGAA
Organism: Prenolepis imparis; assembly: GCF_030444845.1. Classification (NCBI taxonomy): domain Eukaryota; kingdom Metazoa; phylum Arthropoda; class Insecta; order Hymenoptera; family Formicidae; genus Prenolepis; species Prenolepis imparis. The sequence goes on from NW_028141164.1 coordinate 6,056,518, forward strand.
GAAGAAATCGAGAGAATCTGAAATACACGTTCGTTTTACGCGTTACGGAATTAAACTCGTTCAATTGCAGTTACTTTGGCAACAATTCAAGACATTCAGCAAATATTTCCGTTGTACTAATTCATTCTGACCGGTTTATCCAGACGTCCTGCGCAGTTTACGTCGTTGCTAAAATAAGTATAGATCTTCGAAACAATTCTATGCGTGTGGAAAAGTATCCGCACCATAAATTTTCCTCTCTCTTTCGCTCTTTACTTCTTCAATTTCCTCTCTCTTTTTGTGTCAAGAAATTCACTGTCGCCGTATAAGTGTCTCCACACTGGGCTGTCGGTCCTAGAATATAATAGCTCGTAAACTGCTTAATGTCGTCCAGCATCTTTTCCATCATGTTCTATTTTACGATTGAAATTTTAAACGAGAACTCTGCATAATATATAAATTTAAATATAAATTTTACTCGTCTCGCGTTTTATTACTGCTTTATTTGTTCGATGAATAAAATTAATGACATTTAACTGTTTGAAAGATATGTTTCAATTTGTGTGCAACTCTGTATGCAATTCTGTATATATGTATATATGTATATATATATATATATATATATATATGTATGTATATATAATATTAATACAATTTTATACGTAGTATCAATATCGGAAATTGAACGTAATAAACAGAGTTTAAACGTTATTGAATTTAACGTTAAATTGGGACGAGTTTAAGCTGGCTTGCGTGCATAGGATTTTCGAGCGGAAGAGAGAATCTTGAAATTGTTGCAGAGCCCGGAGCACGGCAGTGCCGTTCAAGAGGAAAGAGATACCAAAGCCCGGAGGCAGACTGTCAAGAGTCATACGTCGCCGTCTTCCGGCCTCAGCCCTGGAACGCCGACAGCCTCCTTTCGCCGTAAACCACCGCCGGTTTCGCCGGCGAGATCCATCACACCAGAAGTGATACAGGTCGGTTTCCTCATATATCTTTTCGGTCCGAAATTTTTAATCCTCGAATTTTACTCGCACGTAAACAATAATAATAATCATTGCAATTACACGTAATTATAACGAAAATATTCCTATTATTATTATTATGCATTATAAATAATAATTAAAATTTTCAAAGATATAACCTTTAATGGATGACTGCCTCTGTTATATTATATTTTGCATAAATGCTGAAGAATCGACTGCAACAATTTATAGCAAATAACTGTTCCAATCAATTTAAAGAAATGTTGTTTGCGTCGCACGATTCGTTTCTTCAATCTGGTTTCCGCGAATGCGTCGAACATGAGGGACAAATACAATTGCTGCACTAATTGGTAAATGGGAAAAGGCCGGGGCGGAGGAGAAAAGAGGGAAGTTTCACGCGCCGGGAGACTTGCGAGGTTCCGCGCTAATTAATTTCTTTAATTGAGTCAGCGGACGATAGTTTTTTTCTTCGCACGATGGCAAAATGTATTTTTATCATAATTTAATGAATGCAGGTAGCGCGATTACGACGATAATCACTTATTACATGTGCGAGCGTTTTAAGCGCAGCTCAGTAATTAATCCACGCGGTTTGCCAATATTTATTTCACATAGATTTACGTATTTTGATATTTGCATTTAATTTCTAAGGGGATTGCATCGTTACAGTTTATATCATCTTCGCGAGAGTATTGCAATATTTTACTAATATAAAGAAATTTCCCTGTTTTTCTCAAAATATCTATTTGTTGCGTAGCCAGGACTTGAGGACGGCGACGCTCAAAGCAGCTCGCGCGGAGACTCCCAAAGACAAAGTTCGAGAAATTCAGATGGCTCAACTTCCAGTTCACGAAGGTATGATTTTTTGTAGGGAAATTTTATCTTACTCCTTTTATTTTAAATTTTCTCCCGATCTTTCCGAATCACAAAAGATCTTTCATCGTGCCGCAGATCCTCCATGAAGAAGTCAATTCGAAAAACCGCCCCTTCGCCCCCGGTGAACCCCCCGAGTATCCTTCGTGAGGTCAGCGAGGAACGGGAGGACCATACCGTCTCCACCGCGGAACCCGCCGCGAAGCCCAAGTATTCCTCGGACGAAAGCTCGGACGAGGACGAGGAGGACACACGCATGCTGGAGGGCAATGTCTACACGAAAAGCGGCATCGAGGTAACTGAACGTACCGATAGGCTCTCTCGATTCGCAAAGACGATGATGTAACGCGCTATAAAAAAACATGGCTTGACTTAGATTTCAAGAAAAAGCGCCGGAAACGTGAAGCGCACGAAGCCGGAGATCGATGCGGATCCGGAAGAAGAGGACGAGTTCGGCTATACGACCCGTGAGTACGATTTGTGCTAAATAGCATTCGAGGGAATCGCGATCGCGAGGGAAACAATTGAGAGAATTGTGGTATTTATATACTATTTGCGTCACATACGAAATCAATATTCATTCTATACGATCATACTGTCGGTTGCGTGGCGGTCGCTGATAATGGTAGCAAAATTCAATTTTACTGCATCTCCGATTATCCATCTACATACTGCGAGAGGGATCGTTTTAATCACGAGCACACGAAATCCGACGAAGCGTGCATTAGATTGGATTTACATTGGCCGACACGTCATGTTCATTGATTGATATTATTATACGTATTATACGTGTCGTATGAAAATGCTTTTTTTTAATCTTGCAGAGAAGATACAGAAGAAGTATCAGAACCTAGGACATAAAGTGCTCATGGTCACCCTCGACAAGGACAGGCGGGGATTGGGTGTCTCTCTGGCCGGACATAAGGACAGAAACCGAATGGCGGTGTTTATCTGCGGCCTCAATCCGAAGGGTGCAGCTTATAAAAACGGCGGGCTCCTCATCGGCGACGAGATATTAGAGGTAGGTATCTCTTACTCTTTTCTTCCCGCTTTTACGACTCGCCATTTACGACCGCGGTTCTCTATATGACGGTACGCCGGGCTGTTTAACTTTCGTTTCACGAGTTGTTTAGTTTATCTGTATTACTGCCCGTAAAACAATAACATTAACGTTTATATTTGAGATATACACGTATTGTATTTAAAATAAGTGAAGCTAAAGTAAGTTTAAAATAATGTAGAGATATTATACTTTAAATAAAATAATTAAGATAGAGAGAAATTAGAGTGCTATATATTTTAGCATTTAATTAAAATATTTAGGGTTTTCTTCAAATATATATATCTAGCTAGAAATTATTAACGTTTCGATTTTTATTAAGTATCGTTAAATAGATTCAATTAAAAAATTTATACCTTTCTATAAAAGGCATCTTATTAACATTGTTGTCGCTTTTCCGCGATGCTGATTGGCTGTCTCAATTCGCGTTGTGCGTTATATTCATAGCATCGAGCAGCTGTCATCACGAGAGTTAGCAGTTTGACAGTTTGTCCAAAATAAAATTAAATAAAACAATAAATTGTTTTAAACACTATGTTATAATACTTTAAACTCGAGTAATATTTTTGACAGTTATCAGCTGATTTCTGTCAAAAAATATTAATCGCGAATAAAGTATTATAAAATATTATTATTTTAAGTATAATAATATGTTGTAAATAATATGTTATAATATATACTTATAGTATATACTTTGTCCGCGATTAATATTTTTTGACAGAAATCAGCTGATAACTGTCAAAAATATGAATCAAATTTTAAGTGTTAAAACATATTTGTTAAAATATATTATTTTATTTTATTTTATTTTGGACAAACTGTCAAACTGCTAACCTTTGCGATGACAGCCTCTCGATGCTATGAATATAACGCACAACGCAAATCGAGGCAGCTAATCAACATCGCGAAAAAGAGGCAACAATACTTGCGAGAATCAACTTAATTAACATGTTTTTTTTTTTTAAGAAAGAGAAGAGACTACACAAGCCTAACGCGCGCCATTTATTATTATTTTAATTTTTATAACATAATATTATTTTAAAATTTAATTCGCAAATTAACACTTTAATCAGCTGATGTATGTCAAAAATATTAATAAAGCGTTAATTTGTTAATTAAATTTTAAAATAATAATATGTTAAAAATATTAAAATAATATGTTATAATGCCTTATCTACGAATAATATTTTTTGATAGAAATCAGCTGATAACTGTCAAAAATTTGAATCGAGTTTAAAGAATTATAACATTATTTAAAACATATTATTATTTTAATTTTTATAACATATTATTATTTTAAAATTCAATTAGCAAATTAACGCTTTAATCAGTTGATTTCTGTGAAAAAATATAAATCAAGTTTAAACAAACTTTATATAAAAATATTCTTTTTTATATAAAATCAAGGAATGGCTTGTGTTGTTCTAGTAAATTAAAAAAAGCATGTGAGAAACAAAATAATCCGTATGCGAAAATGTGTAGCCTTACTTTCTATCATACTTCATTTTTTGTCTCTTTATCGCTCGCGTACAATGATCAAAAAAACTTTACATGTTTTTGTCAACTTAAATTTCGCAATTTGCCGTGACATTTTTGCAACAGGCTTCATCTCGTCGCGTGTGTCGATACAAATGACGAAAACAAAAACATAAAAAAAGACTTTATTTTCAATTCCATTTAGGTGAACGGTTGCGTGTTGCAAGGACGGTGTCATTTGAACGCGTCCGCTCTCATCAAAGGCATACCCGGCACTCGCTTCAAGATCATCGTTTATCGGTGAGACATAAGTGCTTTTTCCGTGATGTATAACGCGTGACGTAGACGACATGTATAACAAAATTCATTAAAACTATAAACGGATTTCGCCTGTCCCGCTTGTAGAAGATCGAAGGCTGTCGATGACATCGCCGTAAAGCCGATAGTTCAATTTCCACCAACCTTGGATGACGTAAGTCAGTTTGCACCGTTTATCTTTTATCTTGTCATCTTTCTCGAGATAATGCAAGACAAGTTGCAATTTTCGTCGAATAACGAGTAGTCGGGAAGCGATTAATGCCGGATAATACAATTTACGTTCATCGCGCAATTAAACAACGTCTACGAAATGCTGCGGAATTATTTCAGTAAACGTAATAAAAGATCGTGACATGATTTCTAGAAATAACAATGTTGCTACAAATATCAAGTGTTCATCAATGTATTTATATAATACGAGGTATTGGATAAATCACAATTGATGTAGAGACCTTCGGAAAAATTTCTTGCCTTTTTCGTGATATCTTATACGGGAAAAACAATTACACCTTCTAAGATTCACATCGAAGAAATTATTGATAACATTTTTTTTTAATCTTGAAACTCTTAAATTTCTGTCGAGATATTTGACTTTCGCATGGAGATACGATACTACATACTTATTATGATAGATAGTAACATCGTTGTTAACTTTCACCGATTTCTCGAAATAGCAAGATCGTGAAAATATGTCGACTACTTCGATCCAACACGATCATAATTTCAATTGCAATTAATTAGTAGAAAATAACAGTGTATCTGAATCGCTCCGACTCTGGCTCGCTTGATTTAAATATACAGGATACGCCGCAAACGACGATGTAACTGCGATAATGCATGCGTCGTAAAAAGCGCATATCACATTGCTGTGACGTGATGATGTTATTATTTTTCAGAACTTTATAAGCTTCAATAAGTACAAGGGAGTCCGTGAGGTGCAAATAAAGAAGGCGAGTATTTATAATTACGCGTAGCACTGATTGCATCGATCCAATATATTTCGTTCGACGTATCGAGTATTTTTTAATACTAACCGTCGACTCTGTTGTTCGTAGAGTCCGTATGGTCTAGGCATAATGATTATCGAGGGGAAACATCTGGCCGTGGGACAGGGTATCTTCGTATCTGATATTCAAGACGGCAGTGCCGCAGAACAGGTAATTTTCCACTCGTACGAGCGTCTCCGGAGTCCCATTCTAACTCGAAACTCTTTACAATATTGCAGGCTGGATTGAAAATGGGCGACATGATCCTGGCCGTTAATCTGGATAGTTTAATAGGACGCACGTACGATGAGGTTTGTATTTTTTTTTTCTCTTCTACAAGCAAAGAATTGTTCGATCTATCTAGCTGATTAAGCTATATGCTTATTTCATTGATATTCTTTTCGTTTCTTTAGGCTACGGAGTTATTGAAGAAGGCGCAGGGCGTCGTTGTACTAACGGTTTGTAATCCTAATGAGAATAAAGTAGAACAGAAAGAGAAGGATAAGACTAAACTTGGAGCTGAAACTGGTGATACTGCGCAAAAGACACCACAGAAGAGTGCACCGAGTGAGTTTAATGACGCGATATATTAAATTTTCATGTTTAATCAACTGGTTTATGGAAACTCTCGTAATTACGCACATTTACATTATAAAATTACGATCTGTCTTCATATTCTATTTTCTGTTATATCAGCAACTGCCAAAGAAGCGGAGAAACCGGCGCAATCTGAGAAAATCAAGCACGATCCGAAGACCTGTCAGATACTGGTCGGGCAAGAAGTGACGATAGAGTTTCAGAAGGAAAAGGATCAGGTCGTAGGTATCGTCATCGCCGGAGGTTCTGATACTCTCTGGGTGAGCACATATTCGATAATCTTTTTTAAAATCTAGTATTTTATCTTTCAACGTTGATATATAATTTTGCATTATTATTAATTTAATATATAATCGTCTTAATTGTGAAACATTTAAACATACATTAAATGTAACGATAGAGATATTGATGTATTAATTTTATGCATCAATAAATATTGATACTAATTAATGCAGTAACTTGATATCGTTAATGTATGCATAATGTTTTTTTTTTTTTTCTAGAACGGGGTGTTCGTTCTGGACGTATTTCCCGAAGGCGCGGCCGGGAAGGACGGTCGGTTGCAACTCGGCGATCAGATTCTCAGTATAGGCAACGAGAGTTTCAAGCAGATAGAGTCCCACAAAGCTCGCGAAGCGATGTTGAAGCTTACTTCCGGGACTGTACGTATGACACTTGTACTCCTACGAATAATCATTCTCCTCTCTTAACGGAGAAAATATGAAAGAGAAAACTAGCGTCAGCTATTTCTAATATTTTCTTAGCGAATTTTCTCCTTGAATTGATCGAGCGAACGCGATGCCCATTGTTTACGCTCGATTCGTTCGTTTGCAGATCACGATGACGGTATTACGCCACGAGAAACCGACCGAGGAATACGAGGTCGAGATACAGAAGAAGAGCGGTAGAGGTGCGGGTATCTGTTTCGCCGCGTTTAGGAGCGGCAAGGGAGCTTACGTGACGGAGCTGGTATGTGATCTCGTTTTTCCTCGATTCTATCATTATATACGAGCGACATTGTCATGTAATCGCGTTCTAACGTCGACTACTTTTGTCTCTGCAGATGCCAGGCGGTCAGGCCATCGAAACTGGCAAGATCTGCAAGGGCGATCATCTTATAACGATCAGCGGATTGGACGTGCGCGATGTTTCCATCGACGACATCGCCTTTCACCTGAAGATATCCAATCCGCTGCAGCTGAAGCTAGCTAGGTATAAATCCGCCAAACAATGACAGGTAAGATTAACGCGTCATTTTCTCAATAACTGATCAGCTGATCTGAAATTATCAAGCGACGAACGATCTCTAATTTGAATCGATTCAAGAGCCAAGAAGGTGTGACGATGTAGACAGCAGCGTTAATAATAAAGTTAAGCGAAATTATCTTTCAGGGTTCTGCGGGCGGAACTCTTAACGCGTGTCCCGACGTACGAAGAAGCATCTACAGACACCGTGGATTCTAGTGTGATATATATAGGTAAAAAAATAATGAAAATGTCTTAATAACCATAAGTACCTTTGTTACGGAAGCCGCGTGCAAAATCACGCGACTCACTCTATTAGTTACACGCCCAGCGTTGCCAATCGATCTTGCCGTTCGAACTCGCGTGCAACACGAGAAGTGAAAAATGGAACGAGAGCTGAGTGATATAAACACGGTAAAGCGCGGCGACACACATAACGCATGTGCATCATTTCGATGAAACGGAGAATTTTGAGGGCATCAATCGTCGTCGTGCGCGATTGTCAGATAGCCGATTAAATTTTCGTCACCGCGGGTTGATCGAATTTGTGTAAACGATTCCGTCTGCCGATGCTCGTGCTCGTGCAAATATAGCTCCGATATACAACATCTTATCGTCTTATATGTATATATACATATAGATTTATATGTATGTATATATCATACACACTGTTATAATTATATATCGCGAGGTAATCACGTTATCATCGATAATGATGAGGAGAATTTCGCGTAAGACAGGCGTATAAATCGATAATAATAATCTCGACGAGTCTATATATATATCAAGGGAACTATCGTTCAGATCTCTATTCTCTTCACTTTGGAGAGATACGACGTCGCTCTCCTTGTATCTTCATACAAAACCGAACTCGCTTGTATGTTTCGTACTACAACTTATATACTTAAGGCAAGCAAATAGTAGAGGCGATTAATAGCGCGCGTTTTTTTCAGATATATCTGTTTAATATATTTCTTTTCGTTTCTTTTTTTTTAAGATAAGACTCTAGTCTCGCCCGCGAAGATCGGCGGTTTCTCGCCTTAATTATCGCTTTCGCTCGCGTCACGATTGCTCTCATTGTCAAGGCTGACGTAACGTTATATATATTGTGTCGCATACTGTATTTTTTTCAATATTAATAAGCCAAGCGCGAAAAAACGATGTACGAGCTACGTCAAAAAATATACGCGCAGTGTTAAGAAAACTTCGATATATATCTGATTATATATATATATATATATTCTCGTTAAAAATATTTTCTCATTTATCCAAGAATTTCGCGTAGAATAAGATGCACCGTCGGCCACATCCGTTTAATAAAATCGGTAGATAGATAACAATTTTGTAACACACATGTAGCTTAATTTATAATATATTAAGATTAGAAACGGAATACGCGATATATAAAATAGTGACATAAAATATATATATTAGGATAATTCTACCCGTGATTTCTTAAGTCTTAAACGCGATAGGACGTGTAACTTTGACGCATCTAAGCGCGCAGGATATCATTGGCGACTCGTACATCGTATATATCGTGTATATTTATCGCTAATAAGATAGAAAGAATATATACCGCCTAAAAATTTATAGAGATAATAAGAGATAACGAGGAGAAATCTCTCCCCTTTTCGCGCGCTAACAAGCCTGACAAGAGTCAAAGGGAGCAGTCGCGTCGAACGTTGAGCGAGATCACTAGTTAAGTGGTGACTTCGGTGGCGCGCGAGATCATCCCCGCGTGATCTCGTTGTAGCGTAATATTATATAATCGCGAGACGTTTGCCAACACCAACGGATGGCGGATCATTCCGAAGTGTTCAAGCGTTTTTTCTTTATGCTCTGATGTTTGTCAAGTCACGACGGGTGACGGCGTCGCAAAGCTGGACTGGCTTGTTGAATACACATAGTTAAATTAAATCTATATAATATATACATAACTAGTCCTTATAAATATTATATATTAATACGGAGATTTTCAGAGTGAAGAAGAGGAAAAACCAAGCGAAAAAAAAAGAGAAATTATACGCGAAAACATAGAGATATATATATAAATAATATAGAATCTATAATAGGAATCGTGAAACACGTGTTTATTTATCGAATCGTTCGTATTTCTCATCGCATGAATGATTGCACGTTCTCGTGGAACGTTTTGCATTTGAATTTCGCATAGTTTATCGTAGCGAGATGTTAATAAAAACGTCGATCCTGTCTCGGGCGACGCGCCAATGTCTCGAAGATGAGTATCATCAGTAAAATTGTTAGTCTACGGTTATTATTATTATTATTATTGCATAGTATATAGTATATTGTAACGCGTTATATAGAAGAATATTTTAATTATTCTATATATTATAAGATGTGTTATTGTATACTGAAATTTGAATTTTCAGAAAGCAGAGAAAAATAGAGCGAAACTTAATGTAAGCACGACGTTGAAAATCGAAGCGAACAGTATTTGGATCATTATTGATGGAAAAAATATGATTAGGTAAAGATGCGTGTAGCAAACTTTTTATCTTGTCTCTTCAAATTTATTTTACTGCTTCTCTCTCTTTTTCTTTCTCTTTATATTTTTTTATATTTATTTCTTTCTCTTTTATAAAAAAATTATTAATTTACTCTTTTTAAACTATACTGATGCTTTCTAATTTGCATTCGTTATCGCAAGCTTACGTTTAAATTTATTATATTTTTTTTGAGTTTTTGTTAACATAAAAAAGATTCGTTGAAGCTTCTAATTTATTTGCACAGTTATCTTATTTTAAAATTTTATTAAATTCATTAGAATGTGGCCGATAAATTATGTAATGCTACAAAAATGTCTTGGCACCCGACAATCGCTCGGATTATCGTCGCTCGTGCCTCTATCGACGCATTTTTAGGATTGTACGCATAGGGATGCGTTAAATGGGGAAAAAAAATGAAGTTCTGAATATCCAGAAAACTCTGGTCCTGTCGTACATTTCCCGTCGTTGGGTTTAAAGTTGCGTCTCTCGATCGTTACTTTGAAAAAACATTCAGTATCAGATTGCTGACAGAGCGAAATCCAATATCTATCCCCCAGAATGTACAGAGTTACGTTACAAGGGAGATTAACGGGAAACTCTTGCCTTCGCTGGAAACACACGATTGTTGGGAAAAAGATCGCATCGATTATATACGATCGATCTAATATGATGCGTGCGAGTCTTTCAGTCAGTGGGAAATAATTCGAAACAATTGATTGAATTTGATTGAAACGATTCCACAGTCGCGATTATGTTCTTCAGCTGTTCATCGCGGGAAAATGTTCGAGGAATTTTTCTCGCGATCGTATAATTTAATCTGACCTCTATTATAAATTGCGATTAATGTATCTCGCGAGACGCAACTTTCAAGTCGAAGACGGTTCAAATCGCGGACTATAATCTCTGTCCTTCATATAGTTACAGTTCTGTTCTACATATACATGATATAATTGTACGATTATTGATAACATTACATATACGAGCGTGCGATTGTAAAATGGCTCGCGAAAGAAATGAATCGCAGATCGCCCATTGTGATCGAATGGGACCTAAACGTAAGAAAGTGAATAAAAGATATCTCATTATTCTCTCACTCTTTTACCGTGGAGATCTCAAACAAAATTAATTAATAAGCTGACGCCACTTTACAACCAACGACTCACAATTATTATCCTGATTATTGTTATTATGATTATTACAGTCATGATCATCGTAGCGCGGCACTACTGAGAGTAAGGAAGAAACTGATTATTATAGAACAAGAATAAAGTGTCACCGAGATATATTAAAAGCATTAATTGCAACGTTGTAGTAAATGACATTTGTTATTATTGCATAAATAATCCCTTTACGCCACTTTTACTCATTACTTAATGAGCGATATGATATATGTGATATTAATCCCAAGGTAAGTAACATTCCTATTAAAATTTCTATGAGAAAGATGTTTGTCGTAGTGTTTTTTTAAAGCATTATTTTTAAGCATACATAAATTTATTAGTTCACGTATAGATATATTTCGCGATGTATAATAAAAAATTATTTTTAGCTGTTTAAATATTTTCGGACGACATAAGTAACGAACATGTATAAAAATGTAATTTATACATAATATTCAAAGCGGATTCACAATTTATGCGTGACGTATTTTTATTTTATTCGCCAAAATTTGATTCCGCGACCACCGAGGGAATAATCGAGGTGAATTCGCGTCGAATTGTTTTGGAATAAATGATTTCGCGACGCGCATTGTTTGCGTCGTTTGAAATCCAAATTTGTCGATACGAGATGCTACACATCGAAACGATCGTTTGGTCGCCGATTTCGTGAACGGCGCGAAATCTCTCGCGGCGCCATACGCATCTCGCGCTTTTTTTTCGGTTAATTAATCGCGGTTCTCGCTAAGCCGCTAAGCGCGCTCGTAACCCACTTCCGTCGCGCCGATAAACGATTTCTTTGGTCCACTTAGAAGGCGTTCGCGAAATAAAAAGAAGAGCGACGAGTGAAATAGACCCCTCGCCGCGTGTCCACATGCGTGACATCGGCATCTCGCTTGTGCAGACACACGTCGAGATGCGTATAATTAATTAACATCGCGCGCGTATGTATAGTAATCGCACGCTCGTTAAATATCATCGTTGTTTTCGCGCGAGATATACCAATTTCGCTTATAGATCGCGAAAGTAAGTCAGTGAAACAAGCGACGTGATTTTACATCCTCTCGCGGTATGTATATCTCGGTATAATCCGAAAGTTAGTGTTCGCGTAAGTATGTACGTGTTGTGATGGAATGTGTCTTAAAATTTCACGATAAAAACTGGGAGACTGAAAGTTTTACAACTTTTGCTTAAATCGCAGGAGAAATTAATCGAGCGGTGATAGTAATCTCTCGTAAGGAGAGTATGAATGGAAAGGACAAGAAAATTTCGCGCGGTCGCGCATCTTTCTCGCGAGCTAAATGGAGCGACGCGGACTCGTGTTACTTCGGTGCTTCTCTTCTTTTGTGAAGAAGAAGAAACGATTGACAATCGACGAACTTGACCCTGAGAGTTTCACCGGGTTCTCTTTGACAATCGAATATCGTGGAGAGAAAGCCGGAAAACCTGCGTAAGGAGAGGTATCGATTTGTCTGTCGTAGAGTCCAGCTGAACGTCCAGCTTTTACTTCAAACTGACACGCTTCTCTCGGATATTCGCAACAGTTAACTCGAGAGACCTGATGTATATCCTACAACGTGTGCATTTCTGCTTTCCACTACTTGCAACTCTAATTTCTCATTTACAATTAAAAGGCGTCTTTTTAAATTGTCATAATTTATACGAATGATACTTTTCTCTCTCTCCAATTAATTGGTGCAATTATTTTCTGCCTTATACGTTGTATATGTGTATTACTGTATCATAATTTCAAGTACATTTCTCACTCAATTGTGTCTAATTTAAAATAACAGATTTTTTTAAAAGACATGTAGTTACAATGTTTGATCGAACAGATAAAATTTCTAATGTTTTCTTTTTTTTTTAATTCTATTTTCTGTGTGAAAGAACTTACTATTCTTCTCACTGACTAGTCAACTTACGTCGGTGAAATAAGACAGGTTCTGGAACGAATAATTGAAACGGTTCCGTTAGATGAGCGAACGTAAATATTTATTCTAGACTCTAGACTGTTTCGGCGCCGCTTCAAATTATTGGGTTTCACTTTTAAGCACGCGAAATATCGCGACGCGGTTGTCTATTTTTTTTCGTTTTGTTTTTTCGACTGGTCAACAACCGAAATTGACTCCACTGCACTCGCCGGCTGACTGAAAAACGCGAACGTGTTCGAACGGAATAATCGACGATTTTATGACGTTTGCATCGAGAATTGTGACAAATCTCTCGCGAATTTGCGGGTCGGAACGCAGGACGATGCGTCATAATTCTGTTAATCGAGGTTTAATTATTTCGCACTTTGCCGCACGAAACGGCGGGGCCAGGTTTACGAGGTGCAACGGTCCGTGGAATATAGCTCGCGGCCAGTTTTACCTTTTTCCCTGTAAACCCCGTTTCACCAGCATGATCGTAGGCCACGATCGTGTATCGACGAACCGGTTGTCATACCGAAACCGGAAACGAAAATGAACGCGTTTTACCGGATATAATCGTACGTATCCACTCCGTATTGCCCAATGAAACTAGACTGAATGATATTAGATATGCCGTATTGCCGGATGAAACTAGATGAAAGTCGTGAGAAAGGCTGCTGTACCATTAATTCTGCTGTCAATTAACTCGAGTCAAAAATAAAAAAATGTTCTCGCGTTATATATCAGTTTGGACGCGGACGATTTCTTCGCAAACAGATAATCCGTACATCTTCTGATAGCTGTCTAAGTCTTAAACGACGTTAATGATAATCGAGAGGAGAGGAAAAGGAAAGTTACGAAAATTGTAAAATATTGAGCAGAGCAGCCTTGTTCTAATGCGGTCAATGAAACGTTGACGTAAAAATGATTGCAAATACCGGAAATAAAAAAGAAGTTCGAGGAGAGAAAGCTAATTTCTAAATAATATTTATTCATAAAACGTATAAGAGAGAGATATTATCTCTTCCTTTTATACATGTTCCTGACATCGCGGATGATTGTCGTAAACCGAAATCATAAATTTGACGTTACGAAGCTGGTTTTTTTTAACGCGAGAGAGAAAAATATTCCCAACCATATGATTTTTGTTTTCATCATATACGTCGGCTCTCTTTGATTCATACATATGTAAGTAAAATTTCGCCGCCTCCGAATAAGAGTGTAGCGGAAAGGTTAAGAACCGTTCGATTGCGCTCGCAGAAGTAGGGGAAGGTCACTGGCAGCGTAAAAATGCAGAGGACGAGATGCGGACGTTCCTGTCCGCGCGTGGGGCACGATATAATTATATCTCCTCCGCGCAAAAGGGAGCAAGAAATGATTATGAGCACGACGCGTCATGGACAAGGTTTGCGAAACGTACGTAACGGCATGGACTACTTCCATCTCAGATATGTGTGGACGCGTATGTGCATATGTATACGCGTATACCTTCGCGTTCCGAACTTTCTTAAGCAATTATGTCATAACACACAGCCGTGCTCCCCTTTTCGCATCTTCACATCTCGCGGCGCTATGCAATCTGTTTTTTCCCACCCTTTTCCCTCTTCGCATCCGTCCTCTGGACCGCAAGGTGAGATCTCCTGTAGATGCTCCTCGTCTATCACGTCATTACTCAAGAATCGAATTTCTAAAATCGCTAATGATTATAAAGTGGCCGTCATTTGCGGCTGCAGCTCGTCGGAGATGCGCGATTACATTGTTACTTTTACATCATTACTCTCCTTCACAAATTAAACGCTCGCAAATTATAGCGCGTTTGGGAGCACAAGTGGACTTAATTTGTAGGATCCATTTTTTTCTAATATGAAAGTGCATGTAAAAAAAGTTACAAATATCGTAGATTTAAAACTGCCCCGAAGACTTTCATGTATGTAAGACACGTATACGTGTTTATACTCTATTCAATTCTTATATATCTTGTGTATTAAATAAAAATTATATTATATTAAATTAAATTTATATAATACAATTTTATTTCATTTTATATTAAATATAATTATATTAATTAAAATTATATTTTATCGCGAGTACACTAGATATTAACGAGCGTTTCTGTGAATCCACAAAGAAAAGGCGGATTCCAAATTCGCCTGATGATATTTATCTTATTGCTTCACCGCTTCGCGCACGAATAACAACGAGCCTACTTATTACACGAATTTCGCGAGGGCCGCGCTAATTATTCGCCGTTGCTTAAAAGTCGTGGGCCGACGCCAATAACAGCCGCGCAAACAATACGAAATCCCGAAAGGGAGGGGTGGTTACGTCGGTCTATCCCCTTCTCTCCTAACCGGCTATGCTTCTTGCCATTATCTTCGTAATTCTCGCAGCCTTTGCAATTAAGCGGCTTACGAACGGCAGAACAGACTTTCCGCGGCGCAGTATCTGCATCCACCAGAACCTTTGATTTATTAATTATCTCGTGGCATTCGAAGAATCTCGGAAAGAAAATCGAACTTTCGCGTCTCTCTCATCTTCCCAAACTTAAAAAAAAAAAAATTTCTCTTAATATTCTCAACTGAACTCACGGTACGTCTGAAGAAATTGAAGATGGAAAATCGAGATCGCAACATTCGGCGTTTCGTAAAAGTCTATTGCAAAATGATACACCGTTCGTTACCGTTAATTATCTCAATTTGACGGGCGTAATTTTAAACGTATTTATACGATTCGTTAACGAAAAAAAAAAATATTAGCTAACATAACTAAATTTTAGATATCCCTGCATTATACCTGAAATTTAATTACCACGTCCAAATTTTAATTACAGTAATTCATATATTTTTAAACAATTATTATTACAATATTTTTTAACTAATATTTAGACATGGTAATTAAATGTCCAAATATCCATGTTCAAATTTTAATTATGGTAATCAATATTTTTAAACAATTATTACTACAATATTTCTAAACTAATATTTATTGTTAGACATGGTAATTAAATTTCGAGCGTAATATAGGGATACCTAAAATTTAGCTATAGCGTAGCGCTAATATTTTTTTTCCATGCTATCGGGAAAATTCGCTGATACGACTGACGCAGAACGGAGAGAGGAAATGCGTGTGTGTCTCCTGCAGAGCGCGAGCAGAAATTTAAATTTAGGTGGTTCCGCGTAACGCATCCGTGGATCGCGCGAGATCGCGTTTCCCGGCGCGTATATCTATATATATTTTCACATCCGCGCGTAACTTTCCACGAAGTGGAAAGCACCGGTCCGCGATCGGTCCGGGACTTTTTCGTGTTGCGAAGTAATAGCGAAGTCGATTCACGGAATAAGAAGAGTCAGGCGAAGCCTACTTTCTTCCTCTGAAATTGTCGCGCGTTGTGTTCGTGGGGGGGAAGAACTCTTCGCGCGAGTTCGGTGGAAACCTCGAGAAAGAGAAGGCTTCTCCCTCGCAGACCGACGGTCAGCCAGTATGTGCTAGTCCCGGCACCGGTGTAGTAAATGTGAGGCAGTAAAACGTAGCCGATCCTCTCTCGATCGATTCGTGGATCGCGAATCACGCGCGACTCACGCACTTTGAGATCCGCAACAAAAACCGTAGGCGGTTTATCGATCTGCATCGACGTATCGACGGTTCGATTCATCGATCGTGGTGAATCCCCTCGTGGATATTTGCCGCAGAAACACAACCGTTAAACACGCCGGAGACACGCTCAAGTGAGTACGCAACAAAATGTTTAGGGTTGATAGTATAGGGGTAGTTCATGGGGTGCTGCATAAACACGAGTATAAATTGTACAAACTAATGTACAACATATGTAGAAAATTTATTAAAGACCGTGCGAGAAATTTTGTAAATTTTAATAATTGCGTAAAGTGAGAGAGGGATGAGATAAATTTTTGTAAATTGCTTATCCGATCGAGAGACGAAACATCCGGTCTAATTTTTTATCCGACACAATAGATCGATAATTTTGAATTAGCGCTAGCCAACGCGTTCATTGTTGATTATCGGTGAGTGTTAATACCTGTGTCGAATAAACGGTGCACGAGAGAGAGGAGAGAGTTCATTGAGATTCGAATTGGTTGTGCATTCGTGCATTAACATAATCATAACGTAAATATTGACCTAGACTAATGTGGTTATTGGAATATATCCTCGAGCCTCGGGATATTCACGTTAAACTCTGATATATAATATACATTTTGACAACATGTATTATCTGTAATTAACGTAGGTATCTTTAATTTAAGATTTTACCTCTGTGTTGTGCGAGACATTAAATTACATTAAATTACATTTAGTGAGACAAGAAAATAACATCTTCCGTGAGGTTGTGTAACGTTTCCATTAAATCACATTTAATATGGAAATTTAAGAGCCCAGGGTAATTTTTTCTTTCTTTCTTTCTTTTTTTATACATACACATACGTGAAACATTCATTTAAGAAGAATATTAAAAAACCGCGGATAATATCTGTAATATGTTCTCTTATTAATATATCCCTCCTTGTTTCTGATATCGTATATCTAACGTAATGTTTGAGGCAAGTAATGAATGTAATGCTGCTCGATCTTAATTATCAGATAAATTATACGGGTACCGTGAGTATTTCGCCAAATTATCGATTATTTAATGTACCGATTGGTCTAGTAATATGCTCACACTAATCCGATTCGTGAACCGTTTGTCGTATCTGGAAAATTATCTCTCAAGTATCGATATGCAAATTACGCTATGCGATATCCGCAACAAGAGCTGTGTAACTATAACCCAGTTTATTGATTCGTAACGATTCTACAAGTGTATCCTCAAATCGACCATTACACTCATAATTGGAGTAGAACTCGAATCGATAAATTTCGGTATTGATTATACGTACGCTACGTGAAATAAATTTGTCACAGGTATTTTATAAATAACATATATATAATATAGATATTATATAAAATATAATATAATTATTATATATAAAAACTACTTTATATATAATTTATATTTCTATATAAAATATTTTTATTTATATTTAAAATTTTATGCACGTGTTAATATCACAAGTTCATAGAGAAAATCGAAATAATTCTGTCATCATTTTATGTGCTTGATAATTCTTTGTATAATTTTTTATACTGGTTAGCGCTGATTCAATATTTGCGCCAGTAACATATGTCATATCTATATAAAAATATCATTCGTCTTCGGCGCAATTTTCATAGTTTTCAGAAAAACAAACTTGACATGTTTAAAAAAAAATGAACGAGATTTCTCTTTACTTTGTGCAAAGTTTTCTTTCGTATTGGATCGCACCAGAGCACAGATCCATGAGACAGAAAAAGAGAAAGAAATGAAAGAGAACAAACGCGCAGAAACTGTTATCAAAAATTTATAGTTGGAATAAAAGATACTGCATAAACCTTCGCGCTCAGAAAACGAGAAACGTCTTTTGAAAATTTTATCTGTCAGCTAGACCCTCAAAAGAACTTGAAACATGAAAATTTTATGACATATCTAACGTAATGTTAGATATTATAAAATTTTGCACTCTAGTCGGGGGGAAAATGTAATTCTAAAATTATATCGAGATCTTAGAGACACTGGAGCTATCGCACGAGAATCTTACTTTTTTACTTTCCCATCATCATTTATAGTATAGCTTATACAGACTTGTCAACACGCTTTATATGCATAACGCGATCGTCTTTTTCTCTCCTTTTTTCACGATCGCGCATGAAACATTTATGGTCAGGCATTTATGTATCAAGGATGTATCGATCATAATTCTGGATGTATAGGCGCATCCGCATCGCGCGCTATTTACCGAAGCCGGTATATCGCGACCATTTATTCGGGGATTGCGCGGAAAAAAGGGAGAAGAGCGACTCGGCAACGACGGAAGAAAAATACACTGAAATATATGGGAAAAGCTCAGCGAATGAATTCATGCCCCGCAGCGGCCGTTCGATAATGTTGCACTTTATATCGCAAATAATGGACGACATCCGCATATATACACGCCGAGAGATTCGTTCTCCGCCTTCTACGTATGGTCATCTAGGTTACGCGTCCAAGTATTATACATACATCTCATGGCACAGCGTTACTACCTACGGACCTGTTCACATCTTGTAAATATTCGACGATGCCAATGAGCTGAAATACCCTCCTGGACGATAACCTTAGAATCGTAGATCTATTTAAATTTGTACCAGATTGAGGATGTTGCTGCATCATTAAGGATTTCTTATTTTAAATTATAATACGATATTGATCTCTGCTTCTTTTCTCTCTGCGTAATTCGGTCATAACATATGTATAAAGATATATATAAAGATAGAAGATTCCAATATACATATTTGATCAGATTTTGCTCCGATTTACACGTAAGTGTAAATGGCGAACCTCCCTGCTATGTGTATATTTTTATTTTATATTTTATTTTATTCTTATATACATATATATTTGATATATGTATAATCCTGGCAAAATCTTTTCCCAATTACGCTCGCAAAATCAAATGCGTTTTAGGGTGGAAAATTGGAGGATATTTCAAGCCTATTAATTTCAAATCATCGATTCGTGTATATGGAATTATAATTCTATGAATTTTCCATTAACGTCCATTATGCGTCGTTTGGCACAATCGTCGTATATTACGCAGCCGTATTTTGTACTCGATTAATGCGCATCGACGTCGGAAACACGACACGCAATAGTAGAATCGAATTTCATCGATCGGCCGCGAACAAGTGGGTCAAACGCACGTTTGAATTTTCCTCCGCTCGTTCCGCGAACGAATGGTATATCCGTATCCGGATTCGCCCCGGGGGTTATCGGGGGCTGGCTAACGAATAATAAATTCTTTTGCACTCCGCACCGGCGGAGCCCCGTAAAAGGTGCGCAAGCTTTTCACTACGCTATCATATTCGCTCGACCACGCCGGATAACGTATACCCCGACGATGTCACGTACAGCCAACGTATGAACTGCCAACCCGAGTAAAAAAATGCCGAAGGGAAGAGAAGAGAAAGAAAAAGGGGAACAGTTTGAACACAAGCGTAGGGAAAAAACAGATCGGTCCAACGTTGTAAAATGACACATGAAATTTCTCCCCTTGCTAAAATTAATGCAGTAACTCTGTTTTTTATAGCAATCATTAAATTTAATTAACTTCATCACTGAGAATGAGTAAGCATATATATATTAATTATATATATATGGTAAACATAAATATTCGATTATTATACATATTAATTTAAATATTATATATTACTTTTTAAATATTACTTTTAAATGGACGAGACGTTTACTCTAAATAACTGCCTCAAATAATTAGTTTAATTATTTTAAAAGGTCAGTGACATTTTATATGAAAGTTATTATTTGACGTATTCGTGTTTTGGAGCATTGTGATGCAAGAAATATAAAATAATATTTATTTAACGGTAGTATTATCTAATATATAATAAAATAAAATAAAGCTCTCTAATATTATTTTGATAATCATCAATTAAACGATAAGACTTTTCCAAGTTTAATCCGCTTTCAACTAATCATAGCAGACTATACGTGCGTTCCAAGAAAATTTTTAATTAAAATCTGTTTTTGCCCCAAGGAAAATTGGTCTGTTATATTCCATGGCTGTAATCGTAGCATAGTTGGCAGCTCGTAGGAATTTCATGTCAGCGAGCTTTATTTCTCCCATTCGTCGCAAATGCGAACGCGATTCGATTGCGAATGCGCGCATAATAAATTTGCGAGCATTCGCGAACACAGACTTCGTTATTACGACTTCGACATCGGTAATAATGGGAGTGTACTACTGGGTGGGCTCTCGTGTGAATGGGATTGTGTAATTACTAAAACCGGTATACGATCGCGTCGATCAATTCCCGATAGGCGGGATAAATGCTTCGTTCACTTCGTTCCCGTCACTTTCTTGCTCAATGGCGAAAAAGGGTCGTTAATCCCTCGCGCTCTGACGTTGAACGTTTTGATGAAGGAGAGCGTGCTACTTTATACACAGATGATGCGCTAAACGTTGTCATTAGAGCTCACTTTAGATCGTTAATAAATCGACCTCGCGCTTATATCTAAATGATTTGTAGAACATTTTGAGAGATAATCTTTCGATTTGCAATCTAACGATGACATATATGTAGATAAATCATATCCGTCATTTATTACGATGCGTCGCCACTTCCGCTAACGAGGGAAAATTTCGATGACAATTAACTCGGTCATCTTGAAAAGACAGCGAATGAGTCAGCGAAATTCTCTGCATTTTATCATTTTATATATTATACGAATATTACAAATATTAGTAAAAAGTATATTTCAGCCAGAATCTCTCTTTACAGAGAAAAATCTGGAAACCGCGTGATCTTTTTAAATCCTATTTGTCCATTAAAAAAAACGTGTAATTTGCCGCGGAAAAATAGAGGAAACGAAAGAAATGTGTTTGCTGCCCGACCTTGTTATTGAACGTTCGCGGATGCGTATATGTGACATTCGATTTTTGCAATGTAAAATCGTAAACGCGTAAACACACAGGTGAGCGAACAGGTGACCGCGCGAGAACGAAGAAATGGGACACCGCGATCGTTTCATCGAACCGGTCGTTCCGAATGAGTTGTCGCCATTGAAACGCTAATAATAAAACGATCGGACCGGAATTATTCCTTTGAATTCAAAATTCATGCGGCTCGACTTGCCTCGATCAAATTTAACGACCTATCGATATACATAGAACCGAGCCGGCTAACTGACCCGCTTATCGCTTCTGCGTGCGCGAATTGATTTCCGCGAGCACTACTTTCTATTACGCGGGGCCGCGGAATATTATCCCATCTTGACGAATGAATGACGGAGAGAGAAACTCGGGGAGAGAAAAAGAGATAGAGAAGGAGAGTGAAAAGCAAGAATTTCATTTCTTGTATTCAGGCCGCATGGCAGCCTCGTCGCTTTCATAAGTCGAATACTGCCGCGTTTAAAATCATTATCGCGACTCTCTCTCTATCTCTCTCTTTCTCGGGACAAATAGAAAATATAACATCCTTTTCGAATGCGTCGTCCGCCGATCATTCCGATCGCACGCTGTATATTAATCATACTTATATGCCTTCGTGTGTGCCAGAACGGTCACGTAACAGTGTCAGCCACGATGAACGCTATTACTCGAATTAGTGATGCGACACGGATATTTGCATAATCAAACTTTCGAATGATCGACCTGTAATTATCTCGGGTGTTATCCAAATTTTCGTAGTTTGCCAAATATTTCGTAATTTCCGAATATTTCCACGAAATTACTTCCAAATGTATGCGAGCGATTATACAAGATTATTAAGATGCCAAGTGAAGAAATATTATCCTTCTTCATTGATAGTTCTCTGATGATTATTTATAACACGCGAGGAAGTAATTATTTCGAACGTGATTTTCTAATATTGAAATGTATACATATATATTTTACGTAATCCTTTCTCTTTTTTTTAAAATTTTTATTTGTCTGAGGAAATATATAACAGGGAAAGAGAATAACAACTGGGAGGAGATATGGCTATTTTAGATTTTGTTTTGCGTAACCATTTCCGTAACAGCATCACCTTAAACGTATGACGAGCTGCTTCAGCAGCTGTTAAAACAGCACGATGCTGATTTTGCTGCCCGATCGAACGGTATAGTCAGCAACCGCGCGAGCGGATAAAGTGTAAATGTAACTTCCGGGACGGGCGTAAAATCCTCCGAAGTTTTCGATGTAGCGTTACGTGGAGGGAATATAAATTTCCAACACTACGTGTTCGTTAACAAGCTTACGTACGTGCAAGTATGTGTGAAAGAAGCTTTGTTCATGCCCGACGGCTTTTTCTACGTCTATCGTGAAAAATTCGTCTTTGCGTGCACACCTTGGCGTGCTTTTACAACAGGTACGAGACTGCAGGTGGGGTCTCCTGTGTGTGAGAAACGGGTGCACTTCTTAGAGAACGGAGAAAGTTTTTTCTTCTTTCTTCTGCGTAGTTATAGTTTCGATATAATCGACGGGATGTGAATCCGCCGCGGAAAAGTTCCGTAAAGTCGATGCTTTCTTCCGAGCACGAAATATATAACATCATTTTTTTTTAATGATGAAAATGAGAAAAAAGTTTAAAGTATTTAAAAGGGAAAAAATCGATTTCAGTCCTGTGGACTAAGATGTCCATTAATAATTAACAGAATGTGAAATTTTAAAAGATTCTTATTAGAATTTCTTTTTTAAAGAACCTTTGGCTAATATAATTTGAGAAAAGAGGTATTGTCGTATACTATATGCAATTAATGATCTATAAATGTAAAAAAAAAATATATATATATATATATAATATTAAAAAAAAATATATGTATATAAATTAATATAAAGTTTATAGAAGTAAAGGAGCGTGACAATTAATCAATTAGACCTAGCACATTTGTATATACTTTGAGAACTTGGAGTAACGTAACAGTATTACGTGAGCTCTTACAAAAAAAATGCTCCTGTTAAATGCGTTACGTATAATTTCATGAGAAAGAACCGCAATCTATTGTTCCCGAGTTTGGCGACGTGAGAAGACGACAGTAGTGTTCCCACTTTTTTTCTAAAAACACATTATAATATCATATTATAATATGAGAAAGTACACAACTGTTTCTCTTATATTTCTCAAAAGACCGTATTATTTCGACCTCTTCTAGCGGATATATTGTGTAATAAAAAATTGTGGTGCGCAAAAAAATAGATGCACAGTGAAACTGTTTAATTGATCGATTTCTTTTTTATCTTCGCGATCGGTTCCGCTTACCTTCGTCAAACAATCACTTTCACGCGCGATTATAACATGTTACATATATAAACATATATGTATATTTTTTTTCTCCTGATATTTTGCGTAATCAATCTCCACGTTCAATGACATGTGCAATTTCGTCGTCGGCGACGGTGGCAAAACCAGTTTTATTGGCGTGTCTCGCTTTCGGAATAATCGATTCAATTAACCCCGCGCATCGTGCAATTATGGAGAGTCGTGGAGAGTGACGAGCCGTGATCTTACTTAACCCTCTCGTGCATTATTCATCGACCGTGTGCATTGAACCGGTCGTACGTATACCTACGTACGATCGTTGTGTTGCATGCGAGCGTTGCACTTGCTCGTGCATCGAGGTCGCTCGCAATGACGGGAAAAAGAAGGAGGAAAGAGCGGGAGGATGCACTTGTCGGCGAGACCAAGGCGACTCCCTCGAAATCGTCATAACTTTCCCTTCGCCGGGACACTTCTCTTCATTCTAGAGACTACGTGACCTACAGGAATCGGCGGCGCCCAGGTATGCATATTAAATGACGCGCCGCGTATCTAGGCGCGTCACAAGAGTTGCGACGACCTAGATCCGGTGTGTCTTCTCGACCGTCAAAAGGCGCGCATCCGTCTGTCATCGCGCGATCCAATTCCCTCGACTTGCAATTTTCGAGTTCCGTCCTTCGCGCCTTCAGATTATCGGAGAGAAAGAGGGACGGAGGAACCGCGAATGCGCAATCATTATTCGCGATCATTCCGGTGACTTACGATGTATTTGATCAAGGTAATCCGTAAACTGCTGCGGTCGGAGTTTCTGAAACGCGGCAAACTTCTATCCGTGGCATGCGTTGAAGCGAGAGACGCGGGGGGTTTCGCAAAACGAGATCACTTTGTAGCGCGTGTTAACTCCTGGGGATATCTCTAGGCGCGTTGCAGATCATGTAACCAACCTGCTCTACAAGATTCTACAAAATTGCATTTGTGAAAGATAAAGAATTAAAATTACGCGGAGGCAAAAAAAAGTGCGAAAACTCGTTTATTTAAACTGCGACAAGCGGGTTTAATTTTGCAACCCTTTCTTTCGTATATACACATCGAAAAATAAATCAAATTTTTTAACATACTTTTTGCCATAACTTTTTATCATTTTTTTTGTGATATCCAAATAGATTTTCTAAAGCTT
The DNA here is from genome assembly GCF_030444845.1 of Prenolepis imparis. Classification (NCBI taxonomy): domain Eukaryota; kingdom Metazoa; phylum Arthropoda; class Insecta; order Hymenoptera; family Formicidae; genus Prenolepis; species Prenolepis imparis. The sequence continues at coordinate 6,081,619 of NW_028141164.1, forward strand.
AAGATACGCGCCTTATCCCAATCTTATTCAATAATCCGAATCATTAGATACGCGTAGTCGGGACAGCGCTGCATAGATAAACGTGTCGAGCGGTTCAGTTATCGATTATGGAAATGAGGGATTTGCGATATCTCTCTCGCATTAAGTTAAGGAAAGTACAAACACACAGACGAGGGAGAAGTTAGTTAATTCGTCCTTTTCATTTTCCGAGCACGAACCTCGCTCCGTTTCACTTCGTCGTACGCGACACGCTATGAGAACCCGTTCGATGCAATTAATCGCGTTCGATCATTAAATTTCTACGAAGATAGTCGAACGTCGCTCTCTTTCTCTCCGACGAAATCTTTCACTCGATACGCAAGAAAGCGACGTCGTTCCTCCCATTTTATTTTAGTCGACTCCACTTGCTCTTGACTATTTCGTCATTACGCGGCCACTCTCGATGCGTCACGGCATCGAAAGTATCCTCCAAGTATTTCGCCGGCATATCTCGTCATTACTTTTACTCGCGTCACACAACAACTTGCCGACCTCGTTGTAGCATTTTATATGTATATCTCTATCCAACGCGCGCGCGCGTCTTGTCCCATTAGAGTTATAACGCCGGAGAACGAGTCGAAGGCGTCGTATCATTAATATCGGAGTCAATTATTCGAATGCACTCGACCGCGAATGCGCATTTCGAGGGGGAAACTGGATAATATAAATTTTCTCAATTTTTTCTCGAATATTTTTAAACGAGCGAGAAACCTGCTATATCGGAATGTTGAAACGAAAAAATAGAATACATATTCATTGCTTTCTCTCTTCTACCTTCCGTGACTGATACAGCTCAAAATTACACATTGTGTTGTATATTTATTGCATTGTTTATTAAATAATTTCAGATCGAATTATTAATTGGTTATAACGGTTGGAATGTATGAAACTATAATTAAAATTATATTACAAATATTTGTAAAACAGAAGCAATTATTTCTTCCCCCCAAACATATCGCGGACATGTCTCTGCGGTTCAAAACATTGGTTTTTCATAACAGTTATTTGGAAACAAATATTGAAACGTCATAAATACATCCGTATTATTGCGCATTTCCACGTGTGATTATATCTGCACGTCTGTTGAATAATGAAGCACAAACACACACGCGGCTCACTTACAATGAGAGTAATTAATTAAGCTATCCCAAATATAATTACATCAAATACGACTTTTGGACCATTTTCAGTTGGCAAATTCATATTATGTGCTTTGAACAGTTGTCATGATGACGTCACATGATATAAAATTAATTTCATTGTACGGTTTAGTACAGTATCAACTGTACATAATTAATTGTACATAATTAATTGATATAATCGATCGATCACAAGCTAAAATTTCAATTAAAAAATTTGGCTAGAATTATATTTTTATTTGTCACGATTTATCACGATGTATCGAGCATCAATTTTAATTCTCGAGTATGTTTAAAGATGCTCGATCTGCTCGAGATTTTTTATATATCTATTTTTCGACGCGTGTTATTAAAAACTAATTGAAATATACTGTACAGAAAACGCTGTGAAACAACGCTAGGATCTAAACCGTTGAATCCCGGGAGTTCGCAATAACACATAAATATGAGTTGCATCTGTCAAATGATATTCGATAACGGCAGGCACGACTCAGGAAATACGCGAGAGTCCGAAAGTTAATTAACACATTTGCGCACGCAAATAATTGCACGTATCCTGTATTCGTTACTTATTATCAGATCGCAAACGAGACACGAGATTTGACTTCGTAAGGTTGAGATTTCTCGCGCGACGTCCGTCTGCGTATCTTCATCTTTCTCCATCCTGTTATTGCTACTATAAACAGCAACGTCGAATTTCCCTAATAAAATTCAAATCATTCTTACTCAACAGGTTAACCATCCTCTCTCGCATTTGATGCAATTTTAATTTTTCATGGCGCTTACTATTTTTTTTATAAAAACAAAGTGCAATCTTTATTTATACAAACTAACGATTTTCCCCGGCATTCGGTAATCGGTATTCGATAATCGATGTCGTGTAATCGAAGGGATGATATAATAATCTCATCTACATAAATTACCGCGATGCCGTTATCGATCTAGCATATACATATATTGCGGAGAACCAGGTTGTTTGATGAGGAAGTTCTCTCCAACATCATTGCAACATCAACACGTTCTCTACTCACTTTAATTACAAGTTAAACAGCCGTCGGATTTTGCCGATACAAGCGTGTACAGCGACTTATACAGCAAATCTAATCAGGGATCCAACGTATTCATCAGATTATTAAATTATCAAATTGTCAAAACTACCTTCTTAAGAAACTCGTTGTAGAAATATATCGTAAGAGAGATAAGATTAATAAAATTAAAGATAGATAAGATTAATCTCACGCTGTTGAATCGACAATGTATATAATGCTGCATTGTTTTATTTTATTCGATAGAACCGTCAGAGAGGAAATATAATTCTCTTCTCCCGCAATAGAAATATATCTCTTCAGTTACCTAACACAGGAGAGAACTGTCAATATTTGCTCAGTTCGAATCGCGGTTATCGAATTACTCGCTTGACATTTTACGTTACTTATTATATGTACATATACGTACGTATGCGTGCATGCACGACTTCCCCTTTCACTTTTCTGTAACAAGCGAGTTTCCCGGTAACGTTAACATTAAGGCCCGTTTATGTATCATTTCGCCGACAACGAGACCTGTCGCATTACAGTGAAAGTATCCCATTCGAGAGGGAAATGCGAGCTCGTCGTCGTACAAACTGTCTGAGAGATGGTCTGGTCATTCATGAGACCTCACCGTGGCCTGTTATTTACTCGTTAACGCGTTAATTCGATATTGCGGTCGTGCTTTGAGTTCCCGCGAGTTCGCATCTCGGGCACGATCTCGTTTTGTTCCCATACCTTCTCTCCTGACATGTTCCTTACGTCACCGTTAATGAATCGCGTAATGCCTTACGCAATTCTTCGAGTGCGCGAAGAATTGGAAGAATAAGAGTGTCGAGGACTGAATTACATTACTAAAATGACATTGTGCGATATCGCGAAACTCATCGCAACGAAACACGACGATAAAAATACATTACTTTTTAGCCCTCCAGAACTTTGCGACTTCTTTTTATCTACCTACACTTTTGCAAATTCTATTTCGTTCTACGCGCGAAAGGGTCCCGATTTAAATTCGGGACTCTCTCTCGGAGATTTCAATGCTCCTCCCCCGAAACTCTGGCTCTTTAATCTCGCGAGCTTTCAAGTTCAGATTCGCGACTTTTAAGAACCGAGGCACGCGACACTAAAGACTTAATTATTCCGCTACGTCTTACAATCGTCGATCTTCTAATTTGCGTCGGGAATACGCAGGATACGTATATGTTGAGATACACCGCCATGCGCGACGTCTAGATCGTAATCTTGTATCTCGAATAAGACATCGAACGCTGCTCGTCATTGTTGTAATGGGGGGATCCCATGTAGTGATTAGGCCATCGAGAAATCTTGGGAAACGCGGTTTTCAAACGCACGACGTTGCGACACGCACGTGCGCACGCGTATAAGAGGAGGAATCCGTGGATATTTTGCGGGAGTATTCGAGAGAGAGAGAGAGAGAGAGAGAAAAGGTACGCGACGGTTTGTTTGAAGAATGACTGGTGTGGTCACACAATCGCTTTAGGCGGATTTCATCGTCTTATAAAAACAGCGGCCGCTTCGCCATTACGCGCATCCAATTTATCTTTCTCTCGTGTGTGTCATCATACTTAATCACCGGCTAGTATTTTCCGGCGAGAAGTCCGGAAGCATAAAGGGATTTTGCAAGAGCCTTCATCTCTGGCACAACGTCTCGCGAACTCTACTATAGACTAGATAAAACCGTTCTACAGATTAGATAAAATCATTTTATGCCTATGAATTGATCGTAATATATTAATCTAAAAACGTGGAAATAAATCTTGATAAAAACGATAAAGTATCAATATACTCGTGCATAATTTATATCTGCTTTGCATTAGCATAAGTAACTGTCTGGATTTTTAGAATTTTACATCTACACTGTTTTTATCTAAAATCTAAAAATGCGCGCATAAATAAATCATCATAAATAAAAATCAGGAATCAAAAGGAGACTAGAATATAACTAGCTTGATCTCCTCTCGCGGAACTATTACCGTTACAACACTTATTTTCTCAACACACGAGCAGTGCGAAGTCTTTTAGAATTAAAGCTCACGGTGTGTTTTTCCGTTCTCATTACGATCTCTCGATCGTAATATCTCTATTACGCTTTTGAATACAGTCCAAATTGGAGTACGGACAATCCTCTTTATATCTTCTATTAAAGAAACAAAAATGTAAAAAAAAAAGTGTACTGTCATCGTCGGTAATTGCAGCTTTGTAACGATTCGGAATAGGATGAACCGGGATAACGGCCCGAGGGCAACCGCAACACAGCATACGATCAGCGTGCAGATTACGCGATATATACGTAACTCTTATTGTGCGACTAACTACACGTGATGTCATATCCCTTATAGCTCCCATAGGGAGCTATTTTATTTCCCGGCCATTCTCCGCGCGAGTTGAACAGTAATGCGCGCCCAATTTTACGGCACGGTAATTGACGATTAATGCGTGTAGGCTCCGCTTGTACACATCAAGTGGAAAGCGAAAGGCCAGGCGAACCAGAGCGTAACCTTTCTCGTGAGATCGCGGGCGCGTTTAAAAAACACGGAAAAAAGGAACGGACACACTGAAACGCTACAATCTTTTCCGACCGGCCGCTTACCTGCCTCCAGGAAACTCGCAGAATTCCGGACATTTATTATTATCTCTGTTCGAGGTCGTTGGATCTTTTAAATCTCAGTTATATCGAAGTATTAGGTATATATGCGCGATCTATGTACGTGATTATTCATTATTGATCATAAATATGTGATTATGAATATTATCATAAAAATTCTTTATATGAAGAATAATAATCAAACAAGATATCGACCAGCAGATGAGTACAAACATATATTTTTTTTACACGCGAGATGCATTTTTATTCTCTCTATGTTTAAATCGAATTTTTTAATTTAAATTATACGCGCGCACACGCACAACTTTTTACGTCACGCATAAAACTAAATTAAATATCGCATGGAGTTTAATAACTTGAAGTGCAAAACTTCTGTGGAAAATGGTTGAGTTAGAAGTAAAGTTGAGAGTCTTTAAGATTTTTCTCTCGTATTTTTGTAAATTTTATAGAGAAATGAAAAAGAAACGCGAAGTCTTGTAATATGTATTTTAACCCTTTACGGTTTATTGTCATTAAGTATAACTCTGAAACTCCAAGTATGTTTTAAGTTAACATACTTTGTAGTCTCTATCCGAAGGATAATATTAAACGAGATTTAGCTTCACTTTGTGTGTTAAACGATACGTCTATTGACGGATAAATATCACAGGCGTCTCTCCCTTTGTTAAAGCGACGTGCATAAAGCAAATTTCAATTCATTAATGCTAAAAGGCTGCTCTTGCGCGTCTAGGCTTCTGTCAGTCGGTATAATGCACTTGCACCGTTTGAACTATATAGCATGGCATTTCCAGTTAGTGCATTCTGGGAGTATTCATTGACGTATAGAGGCGAAGTCTATGTACTGTAACGTGGCTATTGTAACTTGTCTGTATCGCGGACGAGGGAGATTGTAAAGAAATCGTGAGAAGAAATTGATGGCGAAAAAAATCGCCGAAGATTCGCACTGACATCAAGTTAACAGTTCTTTCGGAAACAGTAACTCGAACGCGCTTTGAATTGCGAAAGATCATAGAAAGTGCATTCCTGGCTCGTTTGGAAATCGATTTTAACGCTACGTCAAGGTCGATGAATCTAGGTAAGAAAAATTACCATATAGATGAGAAACTAACTGTTGTAAGATATAAATATCTACTTTGAGGATGAGGAAATGGAAACAAATGTAAAGAAGAATATCGTGTCATTGACTTTATTTCTTATTTAATTCGATTTTATTTAATTCGAAAATGTGCATCCTAAATAAGATGATAATTAAATTGCAATGATGCTAAAATATTTAATAAAAAAACATTTTAATTTTTCACAAAGATATATTTTTAAAAAGCACGCAATTAAATCGCAATTCAAATCGATAGCTAAGTGATTTAAATCTTATTCGATTGATTCGAATTTATTAAATCGTATATTATTATATTACGCTGCAATCAGGCAAATATATGCGGTTATAAAAATCAGAAGCAACAGCCGCAAGTTTGCTCGTATTTCAATCAACTCATAATCAGATTATTCAGAATGGCGGAAAAATTCTTGAGTAATTCTGTCTCGTATAAATCATATTCAACGGGGAATGAAAAATGTGCAATTTTGATCGCCCTTTACGTTAATGTCTTTTACGTGTTATTTCACACGTTTATATTGTATATTGCATCGTAATATGCAATTGCTGTCGTTTATCGTATATTTCATCACATTATTCCAAAGCTGAACGCACAATCTTAGACACCTTTTTTAAGATTAGAAAATCCTTTCTGAGAACTTGGCATTTTATTTGATAATGCAAAATAGTTCCGAATATTATTCCCTGCGCTCTTCACATTCAATCATAATGGATTGAATTTTAAAAGCGATTGGCAAAACAAAAAACGGGGGGACAGTTCATTCATACTCTGGCATGCCAGGTTTATAACGCTTAACTCTATTCATCATACCAGCCATGGAATGTATCAACTCCTTTGGGATTCTTGGACAACGACATTTATAATTAATTCATCCGGAAGCCGGCTTGAAATTTAAATGCAACCGGGCTCTATCGATTTCTCGTACCGCGGTCATCTCCAACCGTGAAGATGGCAGCAGCGAACGACGTTATTTGTGAGCAAGCGCAATCGTCGAAATGTTTTTATTTCATACCTGTGGCACATCCGTCTTCCGGAACCAGGAAGGAAAAATAAAAAAACGCACGTTGTGGATCATTGTTAGACACAGATTGTAAAAAAAATTTGAAATATTTACTTGGAAAAGTTTTATCCCCATAAGAAAGATTGGAATGGATTATTCATCACATAAATGGAATTATATGATAATTTTAAAAAATAAAGTATGCTATGTATACATCTACGAGTTATTCATCATCGTAAACGATAATTATCGATGTTTGAGATAGATATTACACGATAGTCAAGAAAAACATTATACATACAAGCGAATACTTAGTAGAAACTTGTAATTACACATAGCGTAATTACAAAATACGGCTGCGCGTAATTAGCCGCGTACGCGCAAATTGAACATTTCGTGCGAGACGCAAAAGAAATATCGTATAGATGCAATTTTCATATATGGCTATCGTATCGCTTAACACGAGCTTATAATTACGTCGGAATCGATGAGCGGCGATGGCTTCGCCAATTGAATTGCGCGAACCAATTTCTAGGATATCTCTCGCGTTATTAACGCGCGGCTATATTAAATTATATTGATTAAATGAAATTTCGATCATACAGTTCGAGAGAGTGAGAGCGTTTACGCGAAATGCTTCACTAAATATCGTGCACTTTTACTACTTTCTTCTACATACGACGATAGAGAGAAAAACCTATGCTAAGAGACGACAATTTGTACACCCCCGATCCTTAACGAATGAAGAAGAGAAAGTGCGTCATTTTTACATTACAAATTTCCCTACGTTTAGCGTTTACTATTTTATATAACGCACATACACGCGCGTATTGTGTCTTTCTTTTTAAATATTTGAGAAATTGCGAGAATTGTAATTACTATACCGTTTCATGTACAATTTTCAGTTCATTCACTTTGCTCATTCGCCTATCACATTATTCTTGTTACATATATAGAGACTTGCGAAAGGTTTAGTTTAATGGCATCATAAGCAGTATCGTAACTGTATCTAAATTTATGTTGCAATTTCATAATCCGATAGCTAAGGCCGTTATGTCCGAACATTTACGGCGATAATGGGACAGTTAACGATTCACCGTGGTACTCCCTCATGAATATTAACATTTACTAACAACTTTGTAATATCCTCCGATATATCCATGCGAGCGAAATTTTATATCGCACTTTTATACTCCGCGCGTGATAAGCCAAATTGTCACCACAGCAAACGAGAAAAAGCTAGAGAAAAGCTAGAGTTCAGCTAAGTGACTCGAAATTATAATATCGGTCCTATTATATATAACTCGCATTGCTCACGTTACTTTGCACAAAAGTGCACAAAAATGTACAAAAGATCGTTTCGTGTGTATTATGGCAAATGTTCGTACATATAAAAAGAGAAATTCTCTCCCCCTTTCGTGGATTTTGTTATTACCGCGATTTAAAAATGAGAAAACAGCACGGAAACGATCCGGGAGATTATGATAGATGCACGACGCTTTCTATCCTTCCTTTCTCTACGCGATACGTTACACTTTTCTCGTGCTCATGTTTTAACAGTTAATTCACCTTGATGCCGGGATGAAGTATGGGGCGCCGGGTGTCCTACTTATATCTCGGGGATATTGATAAGTACTATTTTTTCGTATGATTTAATCTGATCTACGCAGAGAAAGTATAGCATTTTACTGTGTTTTATATAAATAGAAATTATTTTCGCTTCACATTTTTAAAGGATCTTTCTTCGATCATCTGTTTTAATTAAGTCGCATTTTTAATTCTTACAAAATGCGACGCACATTTTAATATTTTAAATAAGACAATGGGACTGTTATAATAATAAAAATAATTGTGTCCTTTCTCTGTTGCAGAATTCACGTATAAATGATCTCATAGTCTGCCACGATGTCATTGACACTGTTACTAAATTGTAAGTATATTTTGCGATAAATTCGCACAGATTTTCTGCGTGCAATGACACGTGTAAAAATTTTAATTTATATTATTCAAATGATATATAGGTGTTCTAACGACATGGCTGTTCGTCGTCATAGGAGCGATCACCGTATCAATAGATCGTGCTGACATTAATAAAGCCGTAAGTATAATCAATATAAAAAATTTCGTAATCTCTATTGTAACATTATTATCCTTAATTGTTAACATCATATTACTTTCCTTACGCTTTTTATTTTTCTTTTTAATTCAATATTTAATTATCAGTGTACTTAATATTAAATATCAGAGAAAGTATGACTATGTTTCTTGAGTTTTCTTTTTGAAATTCTTTTTGAGAAAAAACTATATCACTATAAATGCATAAAGGATCATATATAAATTATAACTGGCAGTTCCGAGACAGTTTCTCTCGCGCATTTAATATTTTATTGGCGCCTTTTTATTATCGTATAAGTAATTACGAGTCAGTAAAATCTCTGTCTTGTGATTTTAATAGCGTTTTATGCGACTCGACAGCCGGAAACGCGTGACAATTTCTTTACTGCTTCGGAAGCAAAATAGCAGGGGAAGTTGGATGAAAGATAATTTCGCCATCTAAAAGTTATTGACTTTATTTCACGTGTAATACAATACGCGCGCAAATGTCTGTCCACATTCGTCATCGAGAGAAGTGACATTCCGGCACTTTAGATTTTAATTTCATTACGCTATTAGGATTCTCGACACGCGCGAGAATAAAATTCGCGCATTTATCGTAGTTAATGTGGAATAAACTGGACTTAGGAAGGTTATTTGAGAATAACATGTTCTCAAGGCCTCACACTTATTTTCTGACTACACCGACCGCAGCTCGCCGCCAATGGCGAAAAATAATGGTCTCACTTACGATTTTCTCGAACATCCGCGTCGCGGTGAAACTGGAACAGGAACCATTCCATTAACCTCTTGAGGAAGTTCGAGTATCGCATTACTATAGCTGTCCTCGCTTTAAACGCGAACGAAAGTTGTGTTTGATGCACCGTATAGGGAATGTACACGAGAGCTTCACGGCAAGGTATAGATATAACAAGTTTCTCGATGGCAATATACTGGTCTAATGGATCGTAAATCAAAACAATTCTCGTCAAAATGGGTGAAAAAGTGTAAAAAGAGTTAATTATAAGAAAAAATATTTTTAAATATAAGATGTTGTAAATATATTATTCTATGCGCGAATTTTATCTATTTGATTATTTTCAATATTTATAATTTCGCGATCGTAATTTAACGAGACTTATACGTCAGATAATATTTAACTTCTGAATTTTCGCGATATATATATTCAAGATATATAAAGTTCGAGTCTCTGATTTATAGCCACCAACACGATCGTCGATGATCGCAAACGGCTGGCGGCCGCTGACCAATTCCTATGAGGAGACAATCGGCACCAATGTATCGCCATCCAGCCTCCTGGAGAAGAACGTCCAGGTGCATCCTGTTCTGAGCAAATTTCAAGAGCACATGGCGACCTCGGAGAAACTAAAGCCTCCGCGAAAGGGCAAACCGCCGATTCACGAATACAGCCCACCCAGTATTCTCGGCAGTTTCACGGTGTTCGGACACGCGGCGACGAAGGCGCGCGGCGAGACCAAGACGTCGAGCAAGCACGGGGCTTCCGAGACCCGGGAGTACACGTTCTTGATACCGCCGCCCAAGGACGCGTATCGTTTCGAAGTGAGCCAGCATCGCAAGCCGATCCTGCGCGACAGCGTCAACTACATACGACAGCCGCAGTACATCACGTCGCAGAATGTTCATCAACAACCACCGGATCCCGTGCGAGCCGCGACCTATTTCATCAAGACTTACGCGTCCACCACGAGTCCATCCACGCATGTCGTGAACCACCCTAGCAATCGTCCTTACATACCGCCCTACGCTATGCCGCAGGCGTTGCAACCTCCCCGTCATCAGGCGAAACCGTTCGAGTCCCTGAAGGTCAGCAACAACGCGAAACCGTATTTTCAGCCGCCCGGTGCGGAGATCCCGGGTGACTTTGGCAAGCAAAAGATCGGCACGAACGAACGCGATTCCTACGACAGATACAATCAGGCACAATCGCATAACGCTCAGATTTTGAACGCCGCGAGTAGCGGAAACTTCTACAGCCAAGTAAATCACTCCCCGAACGGTCACTTCAAGTCCTCCTTCGAGAGAGACCCCGCTTTCCTGGTGCACGAAAGTCACGAGGTCAGCTACGTGACGTCCCCCGGCACGTACAACGCGTACAACTTCCGACCCTCGCTTCCGTACGAGACTCTGCTGCCACCCGCGGTCTACGCGTCTTCGTCAACACCGCCGTCCACCACCGCCGTTACGCGAAATCCCGGCAAGTATAGTCAGACAGCCGTTGACATAGCTCGCGAGAATGATTACAAACGTCCGGATCAGAGGAACAAGCAGGAGAAACTCGGCGGACAGACCGAGTCACCTAATTCTCGAACGACGAATACTTATTATGTATCGGAGCAACAGGATCTGACGCCGCCTACGTGGCCGAAAAACAAATACACGTCCGACATAAACGAAGTTCTTCCGAGGGAGAATCCGCCGAGCAAATTCAACCAAGAAGTCGGAAACCAAAATCAGATCACGCAGGTGCCAAAGCTCTATCATAGACCACAAAGTTCCTACAATCCTGTCGAGGTTTACCCGCCGACGTCGATACCGGATTACGAGACACCCGAGAGCATCTCTCTTAAGCACTTTAATGAGCAACAGTTTCTGCTGCAGCAACAGTTGCTGCAACACGATCGGGAGAGATTGGCGGAGCAGGAGCGCCAGCAGAAATTGGAGATCGAACGGCAGCAGCAAGAAGAGTTGAAAAAACGCCAGGAAGAGCTGGATCAGCTTATACAACGGGAGAAGGAGGAGGAACAAGCGGCTAGGCTGGCCGTGGAGTCTGCGAAAAATCAATCGCAGGAAATTGCGAAGATTTCGCCAGAAATGCCGTACACGATTCAACTGGCTCAATTCGAACCGCAGGTTACCACGGACGTTAATATCTTGGTATCGGAGCCCGGTATTTATAATGTCGAACAACTGAGATTGCAGCCTCAAGTAAGATCTTACTTTTTATATTTTAACACTTCGCGTTTAAGGTTGAATATTAAAGTATTATTAGTCGAAAACTTTAACGGTGAATAATTAATTAATTAATTGAAAAAATTAATTAATTAATTTTTTAAAGTAAATTATTTTAAATTATTCTGCTAGAAGAGAATATTCTATTTTTATTTATTTAATTAATTAATTATATATTCTCTTCTGGCAGAACAATTTAAAATCATTTGTTTTTATTAGATAAATAAATAATTTTATTGAAAATTGACTCTGTCCTTTAATTATTATATAATTTCTATAAATTGTTATAAAATTTATAATAAGGACAGTATTAAAATATTAGAAATTATTATAAGTTCTCACGAGATAAAAAACAGTCTTTAAAAATATATTTATATATATTACAGGTATCGCAAATCCCAGAGAACCAAGTAAATCAGAATTATCAATACCAGCAGCATAACCAGAATGAGTATCAGGAGGAACAGGTTGATTATCGCGAACCGCAAATTGAGACGAGACCATATCGTCCGCAGAAGCCGTTCCGGGATCCGCTTCGCCGCAAGAAACCAACATCCGAAACCTCACCGACGGATCCACCGAGTCAATCGCCCGAGACCTCCGCTCCCTTGACTCTCCACGTAGATGAAGTGCCCATTCAGACAACGCTGGCGCCGGAAGCGCAGACTCCGGGAGTAACGACGCAGAAACCGTTCAGAACTCGTCGTCCTGGTGTCCCGATTCGACGAAGAAAACCCTGGACAACCACGGAGGAACCCGTCACGACGCCTTACGTGGAAGAAGAATTCCTCAAGTACAGCAAAGAGGAGGCCCACAGTCAGTACGATTCCTCGCGAAGAAGACGAATAAAACCCACCCAAGCGACTCACAACGAGGACACGGAGAAGAGAGGCAGCGTCAGGAAACGACCTAGTTACCGAACCAGAGTGAACGACGACACCTTCGACGCGCAGATCGTCACGGAGAGCGCGCTGAATTCTTACGGGCAGACGACGGAGTCCGCACCGAGTTACAACGAGAACCACCAGTTCGCGACGAATCAGCCGAGCGTCTCCTACGTGACAAGTCAGCCGGCTAATCAGTACTATGATTACTCCTCGCAGCAGAGCGCGGGATCGCGCGAGGAGCACAGCGAGTACACCACCCTGCCGGTTCAGGAATATTTCACGGAGATCAGCCGCGAAAAAGTCGAGGATTACAACGTCGACGCGCGTCAGAAAACCGTGAACGTTGTTACTAACATACCGTTGGAAGATCTCTACGTGAAGACCGACGGTAATTACTACGATCGCGCGACCACGGTTGAATCGATGATTACGACGACGCCGCCGCCGCCGCCGCCGACGACTACTACTACTCCTCCGCAACCGACTACGCAGGCTTATCAGGTTGTTTCCTCCACCCTGAGGTCTCACAAGATGCGCCCCTTGAGATACGGCAACACTACCAGACCGCGCTTCAGCATCAAGGATTACAAGAGTCGCTTGGATTACAAGAATCGATTGTCTTCCACGACCGAAGTCGCGCCGACGCCCGCCGGCGAAGCCTTGACGCGGGTTTCTCACATCAAGCAGAGAACGTCGAGCGCGAAGAATCAACAGGCTCAGCAGCCGTTAACAGGCGATAGCGTCCGAGAGACTACTGGTAGATACAAGTACGTCTCTAGGGTGAACTATCGAACTACTACTACGTCGAGTCCGGGGGCCGCGAGGGAGTATGAGCGATTCTCGGAAGAGACGGCGTCCTCGACGACCGAAAAGAGCAAGTTTGTGCCAAAGAGACGGCCAATCAGCAGCAACGTGTATCGCAGCAGGATCGCGTCCACCACGAGTAGTCCTACCCGATTGCAAATTAACGGCGAGACGAACGTCAGGCAAAGCTCCACGCGACCCGAGAACGTGTACTCGTCGTCGATACGGAAACGACCGGCCGTGAAGAGCAGACTGCAACCGCATAAGGAACACGTCGTGGCCACGGCGTATCCGGATAGCAAGCAACAGGAGGAACCTACGGAGATGTCGGCCGAGGAGACCAGTTTTTACTCAGCCATGACAACCGCCGCCTCGTCGTCGACCACTCGTCTCGTGGGCAACGAGATTGTCAGCGAGAAGCAAGAGTCTGCGTCTCTCGACAGCCATCCGGCGAAACTCGGCGTACAAGAAGACAAGAACGAGGGTCACCGAGTCGAGATCGCTTCCCGGAACGACGAAGTAAAGACAACGTCGCTCGATACAGCGACGACCAACGACGAAGATCGCGGACGAGTGATCTCCGGCGACGGTCAGCCGGAGCAGAGTCGAGTCGAGAAGTCGGAAGTCGACAGCAAGGTCGATGCGTCGCGAGAAGGAGAGTCGGAGACCGCGGAGACCACGACCAAGTTCGATTTACCCTCCGACGAGGAGGAACTATTCGCTAAGGCGTCGCAGAGCGTGGCGGATCTGACGAGTTCCGCGTCCGCTCTCTACGACAAGCCGGGCATGTTCAAGGCGGTCTCGCCGGAGAGCAGACTCGTCTCGTCTCACTTCAAGATCCCTACAGATGAACCGACGTTACCCATCGAAGCCTTCTTTCAGGAATTCTCGAAGAAGAACTGATGACTCAAAATGATGAAATAATCTCGTCATAGTCCGCAGACTGTTCTCCGAATCATATACGATCGATAATTCCAGTTTCGAGGATCGGCGGAGAATTGTAAAAGAATTTGCGAGCTTTTTGCGCGAGAAGCGAAACGTCGGATACAAAGTTTGCGAGCAAATTTATATTTCAAAAGAGAATGTAGATTGTTGGGGGGAAGGCTACAATTTTTCTCAAAGTATTATGTTACTTGCGAAGTCTCTAGACGCGCGGAAGGGCGTTTTCGAGAGACTCACTTAGAGAAGAAGGGAAGAACTCACACACACTTGTATATCGTAACCTTACGTGTACTTATTTCCGTTTCTAAAGTATTGTCATTGCACCGTCATTTCCGTCGTGAAAGATTAATTCGCTCGTGGCGTATCGAGCATTTCTACACACGCGATCATCACATTTCGAGTACTTCCCTGAGTGGATATACGACTTTTTTTTAACGACTAAACGTTATACCAAAAATGTTAAGTCCGCGAAGAAGCGCCGCTGCACGACGATATTCTCGGGGGAAAGCAGTCGCGCTTTTTCTCGACAGGACATTGCGTGCGCAATATCTGTAAAAGGGCAAAAACCATTCGACCTACTCACGTCCTGCGATAATATCCCTCATACGTCCTTTTTTGTACCTTTTTACCTTAGATTATTCATAAAGGAAGAAACACTAAGAGTACATTTTTCGCTCTTAATAATTAGAATAATACAATATAACAATGTAATAATTATGATATATTATTAGTGTAATCGCGAATCGCATATCTCATTGTATTTATTTAAAGCGTGCGGGATCATTCTCTAAATCATTTTTCTCGTTGTCACTTTTTGCGACGTCGAGATGAGAAAACTAACGAACGCTAAGATATATAATTGTAAATATAAATACGTAGTGTAGAAATTTTCGGTACTATTTTTTCTGGGCGGAAGATACTTTTTAAACTTTTTATATACAAAGAAAAATATTTTATATATAAGATTATTGCAGCAAGTATAAATACAGCAACATATGTATATTCTGCACTTTAAACTTTGTAGAAGGTTTATATTTTTTTAAAAACTAAGACTAATCATTTTGATAGAAATTATTACATTTCGCATTACAAGCAAAGTAAACATTTTTTAATAAAATAATACTGCCCAGTATGTTTTATTTATAAGTATCGTGCGCCGGTGTAGCTTAATATTTTTATATATTATTTTAATTAAAATTAAAAGAAAAAAAACCCATAATATATTGTTGGATCTGTTTAAATGATACAACGTTATCATATATTTTACCGATTAGTAAAAAAATCGGCCTATAAAAGTATAATCCTTATACACAAACGAATCTTCTTTTATAAAAATATAACTGAAACCGTGTATTTTACTTAATAATGCGCATATAGAAAACGTACGCATTTAATGATGCGATCGATATATTAGTTGTTCTTACATTATTTATGTATTCAAGATAATCATTTTATACTGTAAATAAAAGCATCGGATTCAATAGAATGCAACGGGGATAAAACTAAAATAATAAAAAGGCATCCTGAAACACTTATTTCGTGACTTGCTAATTGGAGAGTAAGGGACGTTTTAAATTACAAAGGATCGCAAGAGCACAATTAATAAAACAAAGAAACGTCACTCGAAATATCATAATCAGCAGTTGATTTAATAATTCGTTTAATAGCGTTCAACCCTATATTTGAGTTATGGCAAATGGTTACATATACGTATAATTATGAACAAGTAAAATACTATTTCGGAAATATTTTTTTTTTACGTCGCAAGAATATAATATTTCGTAAAGTACAGCGATCTCTTTGAGAAGATATTAAAGGATGTCGTAATTACAAGGAGTAATCTAGTAAGTATTTCTTAAATTTCGCATAACAAGCGTTTTTTATCCAATTCAAAATCAAAAATTTTATTCTAAAAAAACAATTAAATATTAATTGTAAGATATTAAGAAAAAATTATTTTAATTTAATTAAATTACAATATAATTTACACAATCCCTTTTATATGACGTATATTCGAGATGAAAAGGATGCTAAATACTCTTGCATAATTTCTGATTAATTAACGGACGAGATAGTATTTTACCCGTCCGGATATTCTTAACATTAGATGTAACTCTTGATATTCTAAATTCGAGTTACATCTCTCCCACAGCCGATTACATACGTATAGGCCTACGGATATTAATTCGAACGTACCTAATTTAGAATTATGCACAGGCCATACATTTCACATTTATATGTACTGACTATTCTTACATTACACGTACATATATGTATATATGCATGTGTGTATACCTACTATATATTATATATATTTATGCCGCTTGGCTGAAGTTTTGTGTATATCGTAAAACTCCATGTATAATTGACAGTTAAAGTGTTTTACAGTAACTCCGAGGTACAGTTCGCGATATATACAACAGTATCAAACTATAAGACGAAGTAGGCACACGCACACTAAAATATATATGTATATATACATATGCATATGTACACTACCTGCTGCAGCTGCGCCGAGTGAGCAAAAAACATGGACGTCGCGGCTAATTTTCGCACGCATATCGACAATATATCGCATGAGCCAAGCTAAGCGTTCGCATTATTCAACATTATTAAAAGGAAATGATATCGGCCAAACGGAACAGTGAAATTTAATATATTCGAGAGATATGTGTGTATCGTTAAATGATTATTTATTTACGTTCAAAAATTCTTACGTAGATATTTGCCTATCACGACTTATACAAGCATGACAATATTTCGACTTAAAGTTAGTGCCAAGTAAAATTGAGAATTGTTATTCCTCGTTTTAAACGAGATGATGACACGAAATTAATGATTAGTAAAATATTAATGTTTTTTGAGAAATTATTATCTGACTTTGAATAACGCTATAAAAAAATTATGTCATAATTATTTCACGCAGTATATGCACGCAATGACTACATAGTTTTCAGAGATGCAGAGTTGCTACGTCATACATTTTTAATCTGTGCTCTCTCAGAGTGACGATTTTAACAGAAATATATGTATATAATCGCGAGCAAAAATTTAAACATACATAAAAGCGCATTACTTATTTATCGAAGATATGGAATAATAATCGCTTTAAAAGTTTCGTTCATATCATATTTTTCTATCTGCGTTTCTCCCATCGTGGGTCTCCGGAAAGAACCATTAATATTCTAAAAGGCGGAGACAAAAGTGAACCAAGCCAACGTGTGAAACGCGGAACTTAAAGGCACCTTTATGTACGCTCAAAAGATTAATTATTACGACCAGAATAATGAGACTTTTACATAGAGGTGTAGATAAGTTGGTCATTTAAAAAAAATTGTAGTTCTTATGTTTAATTATCATTTTTTTATATTGAAGGACCATTTATCAAATTGGTTTCGCTAAATGTTGTTCTAAAAACTTTAATATCTCGCTTTGTTTCCGCGGCATATAGAAAAATGAAATGAAATGAATTTTGTTGATTGGAGAATGTAAATTTTATTTTTCCCAATATTTTGTTTCAATAGATCGCCGCGACACACAATTGTCTGCGGAATATCGTTTATTCCAATTGTTTCATATACAATTTCTCCGATGTAATTATTACATTTTCTCGCGGAGGAAATGTTAAACATATTTTTGTGTTTTATAAACTAAACTTAGCGCTTAGTTTTACATATCATCGATAATACATATCGATGATAATATGAATGATTTGTTTTACTTTCGTGAAGCTGAATTTTTAAAGAAGGATAACAGTGGCTTAACCAGACAATTATCATTTATATAAGAAGCAACAAGCGTATATATGACCGCACGATGCACATCTTCTATTTCGACATTAGAGGAAAAATTTGAGAACGAAATTCGATATCAGAATATACATAACTAATTCTAATAGCGCATTCAGTCTATCTAGTATTTTGGATTTCGTCTAATTGTAAGTCGAAATGTCTACGCGATGCGGTTATGCCACTGTGTACACACACGCATCGTTCATATTTTAGTAAAAATATAAAAAAGGTAGCATCTTATGTGTGTGTGTGTGTGTGTGTGTGTGAATAAAAATGTTAGTTTTAAACGTACTAGAAAAGGAAGTTGTAGTGCCTCGTGTGTATATAAATACGCATATATGTATAGATATATATATATGTATATATATATGTATATGATTTATGGAAATATTTCGTACGATAATTTTTTAGACAATGGTACGTGTTATATATAGCTCAAGCTGATATCGATATTTCCCTATCTATTCGCCTATTAGCGATTAACCGATCGGCCTATTCGATCGCAATAAATTTTCCATTTAAACGAGTGCATTAATCTTTGTTATCGCAAGAAGAGACTTGCAAGTCATGACACTTATAATCTGCACATGCAGTAATAGCAATAGATTTCTCCGATTGAAGCGAAAGACGGCAATGTCTTAAAGACGTAGACGAGTATAATGAAATAATATATACTATATATTATGTTATGTGTATTATACGTATAGAACATTTTATATACACAGTAATATAGTGTGTAATATAGAGAATATATATATTCAAATCTAACACATTAAATTTCAAATGATATAGAGCTGATACACTCCTATATCAGTAATAAAATAAAATAAGAAGAATGTACAATCTCACGTAAAAGTAAAGCGTAGAAATATATTCAAATTTATAATATTTTTATATTTAACAATTATTTAGAATAATCCTTATTTCACAGATTTAGAATATGCATATCTAATTTCTTCAAAGTATTTAAAATTTTGAATTCTTAAAGATATAACATTTCTTAAATTAGCATTAAAATTTTTTATAAATAATTAATAATTTTTAATTTTTCATATCTATCTACTTTGCTAATATGCGATAAATTTTAATAACATTCTTTAGGGGTGTCATTGTATATATTTAGAACATTGTATTCCTGTGACACATATATATGTACATACATTTTCATTTTACTTTTCGAATATCTCGTCAATTTTCACAAATGTATACCTGCTATAATACGTCGGTCAGTGCTATGCACATCGAAGCGAATTTTTCGCCTCGATAACCACCACTTTTCCGCACGTGGTCGCTTCAATCGTGGAAATGGCTTTTCGCGAAAGCGAGCAACGAAGAGCGATCGATCGGCCGATTGGTCAACGCGATGTACTTATAACACTTTCAAGCGGGTCTTCCCTATGCTACGACCCCTTTTTAGAATTTCCATATGTGGCTTTGAGACGTTGGTCCACTTAGTTTAGTACGTTATTATCACTTTTTATTAATGTACGATGCGGACGCACACGAGCGGACTGAAGTCTAGAGTAACATCGATCTCTCGCCGCGATCGCAAATGGGATGATGGTTGGGAATCGGAAATTGATATTAATTTCGGACGGTGGTGTATTATCCCCTTTCGTGGTTGTATCGCGAAATTTTTAATCGTATCAGCACAAAATACGCATAAAATACGATATATAATCCGAGACATTAATCGCATTAAGCGCAAATATTTTTCGATTCGAGCGAGAGCATTGTTTAATATACTCTCGTTGTTTAAGCCAATAAATCCTATAAATATATACGCGCATACGCGAATATTTGAAATTATTTATAATCAATTTTGATATATGTATAGAAAAAAATTCAGTTATTCGAGAAATTCTTCAGTAATAAAAAAATCAAAATGGATAGCATAATTCATATTACATTTACACGTTCATATGGTTTAATGTTTCAAATTAAATATGCATTGCTATTCTGATTTATTTGAACCATTTCTGTTAATTACCATTAAAGACGAATTCAATTAAAGACGAATAAAAATAACTAATCAATCACAGACCGAGAGACATCGAATTTCCGATCCCAGTTGATGGATGATACCGTAACGCGAGTCGTATTTCTCAGCGAGTATCGCCATCGATAGCGTTTCATTGTTCCCGCTTGAAATGAATTCGTCGCGCCTTAACTCCATGCCAGAAATGTCGGAAGTTCGTTAATTACGCTGATCTCGAGGAGGACCGACGGTATATAACCGGTCGACTTCTTACGACGCCGGATCTCACTCAGTAGTCCGAGCGACTCTTTTGTGCCAGAACGTTGCACAGGACGTCATTAACGAACAGCAATTACTTTCCGAGAAATAATGACGCGACGTCGAGCAAAAATGCGACGCGCACCGCGCGAATGTGAATATCTCGTTGTCGAAACTAATGCCGAAGTGCAAACGTGTCGCGATTAATCGATTATTTATCGTTTTGCGTGCGTGTTGCATCAATCTGTCGCTCGTATGGATGTAACGAATCGTGATTGGCGAATGCAAAATAAAAACGCAAATCTTTTATGCAATAATCCCACGTAAATTCAAAAATATCCAATAAAACCTTTGTCACGCAGAAATTAAAAAATTCATCAAATGTATAAAAGATAATATTATAATTTTTAATTAAATTTTAATTTTTTTTATGAAGGGAAATTACATACATATTTCATCTATAAAAGTTTTTGCGGAGGTTGTAAAAAATGGCTCATTCTGCATTAACCGATGTTGCATTTTTTAATATTTTATTAAAGTTTTATTTTCTTCTCATATTCTAAATTTTAATAAAAAATTTTTAATAGAACCTTATGATTAAAATAAGAGAAATCGTGTATATTCAATTTATTCTGTTCAAATTGGAAATACACTACAAATTAGAGTCATATACATGTGTTGTTATTAAAAACAATGCCACGGAGAGAGATTGATTAGTACCATACCAGTTGTGGAAATTAAAATCACAATAGCATTTATGCATTAAAAAGACGAGATAATAAACAGACTGAGCCATTGCGTACAGATAATTAAAACGCTAATAAAATTTATACTTAAAAATACACAATGCATTTAATTGCCAAGCTTATGCCAAAATTAAACATAATGTGTAAAAAGTTAAATGTCTCGAAAGAGAGAAGAAAAAAGAACGATAATTATATTTATATAAATAAAATCAGAACACACATCGTCGCCTTAACGTTGTGTGATACGTGCAAGGCAAGAAGTTATCCTTTTCCATTTTTTTCGGGGACGCGCAACCTTCTTAAACCTACCGTCTTTGTTTAGGGATAAAGGGAGAGAGAAGAAGAGAGACCGTGGCTTACCGCGGTGCATCATAAGATGCGATTGAGAAACGCAGCTTTTGGCACTCCCAAAGGAGCGGGAAGTTTGCTACTATCCCTCACTGTGTGACGTGTTCGGTATTCCAGAGCCTCTCACCTGGATTTACCTTCCCTCGCGAGAGTCTGACGTTTCTAAATGTGGTCCAGTATTTACTAAACTTGCTACGAGTGGGCTACGAGTGGGCTTGTACGGCAAAAGCATAGACTGACTCGTCGTCCGAAGCACGAAAAAGCACGCCTCTCAGCATGTTATATGTATGAACAATGGTACGCATGTCTAGATTGTACTCTGTAATGGCATTTAACCCTTTACTGCATATCTCTTTCATCTCGAAAAGCCTCCTTCACATCCGAGTATTTATTTATTATTAATTGAAGCAATCACGAATGCTTTTTTTTTTTTAACAGAAATTGGAGTAAATTATAATTATGCATACATATATAATTTTGTTAAATATTTTTTTATTTAAAAAAATTTATTTAAATCGAAATAATAAATCGACAAAATTATTTTAACGTATATTTAAAAAATTACAGAGGAAGACAATTTAAAAATCCTTTAAAGAACAATAACAAACATAGAATTTATTGCGTCAATCTGTTATATCTCGTTGTCAACACGAGTCGAAAGCTATCTGTGGAGCTATTTGAGTTAGCTATTCATGGAATATTGCGTTCTAATCTAATCTGTTTCCATACAACGTAAATCCCCATACGTTTATTGCGATATACTGCATATCACAAGCTACATCCATATACGATAGGATGTAAAATCCTCATACAATATACAATAGTAGCAGTAAAGGGTTAAGTTTGTGTAGTAATCGCGCGCATTTGATCATAAAATTTATAAATACGCGGAGGTTTACTTCGAACGATATCTTTTATATGTGAAAAATTCAAGCGTGTGCCGCTCTATAAAACTCGCGAAATATTAATTATTATTTTTTTTTAGCTGCCCTCAGATAAACCTATGCAAAGCATTTAAAGAACACGCGCAGACAAATCTCAATTTGCACGGCTACACGCGAGAACAGTTATGTAAATCCCAACAGATATAAATCAAATCTGCGCACACATGAACTTCTACGTTCTATATATATATATATACATGAAACACTATTCAAGTGTTCACTAGTATAAGTATTCTGTTATATTAAATGTGAATTATATCATTTGCATTTCTTACACCTTATTTCCAATTTGTTAATTTTCATGCTTTACATTTCAATATTTTTTTTACTCGAAATTTGATTTGTCATCCAAAGATGCAGTTTATGAGTCTAATTTTTTTTTAATTTTAAAATTGAGATGCCTCCGACTTAATATTTGCGTCCGGCAACAGAGAGACATATGGAAAGTGGACCACTCTCCGAATAAGCGGCTTACACATGTAAGTTCATATTAGTGCTCTAGGCAAGAAACGAAACCTTTAGCCGTGCAAATAGAGCGAATACGCGTGTTTCGCACGCGGCGAAGCCGACGTATTTCCGACCTTTCGGGCCGGATACAAGATTCAGCGTGCATTGCACGTTGATTCCACTTCGAGGATCAGTCTCTCCGCGATTTAACCCGCCGGCGGCGATTTACTCGCCGACGGAGAAACTCGTCGGGGCTTTCGTCCGCGACGATCGCGAAATCAGGAGCTAGATTAGCCTCGCAGAGACTTGCGAAAAAGATCCGTTCATGGAGAACGCGAGAAAAACTTCCGGACCAGGTAGCTAACAACGACAAGCCCCCTCCGGACGAGGAATTTCCTTTTCACCCATCTCAAAGGACCCCGTCGCACTAAGCATGGCGATTTCTCTCGGGACAATGATTTTTTTTCTTCTTTTTTGTCGCAATTACTAACGTAACGATAGCTCGTCGCTCGTTCATTCGCTGTTGCTCGACTTAATCGGGAGTTTTCGCAGTGGTCGACTTGCGAATTCTCTTTTGCCTTTTTATTATTCTTATCCGACTCGCATTTATTTCCGCGAAAGAGAGCGTTTTTGTTTGCCATTGTCGTGAAAATTTAGAAGTGCATGATTCAGTTCACAGTGCTTATTTTGTGAAAACTCGTTACGAAGTTGAATTACCGTCAATTGAATTTAGCTTCTAAAAGTAAAAAGGGTGACTTTATATCAAATTCCTATTTAAAGCTTCTATACGATTCAAAGAAGTGATCAATAAGCAATAAATTTCCGACGTGTGGACACGTTGAGAGATAAAAAAGTTTATTTGTATTTCTTTTATTTGTGATATATTGCGAAAGTTTTCTACACATTTTCGTGAAAGAATATGTAAAAAAAAAAAAGCGCGCGTAATCGGATCGCAGAAAATTTGATCGCGTCTTGCTGTAATTGATAATATTACAAAGTCTCTCCTCTCGACGTTGCTCATTTAACCGAACTACGATTCGAATCACAGCACTTCTGCGGTTGTCAGTCTTCGAATAGCTTTTATTTCCTTTTGTACGCGGGATTTGAAAGCATCGCAACTGTACGAGCGTGCGTCGCAGACAGTCGCTCGCCACCATTGCTCGACAAATCGAAAGATCTCAATCGCGAGATGAGAGAAGCGACCTGTATCTCTAGCAATTTCATTTTACTTATTAAATTTCGTTCCTCCCGTTTCTCCTCCCGCGTTAAATTTACGGGAAATAAAAAAAGGAGAAATACAAAAATTGAATTTAATAAATTCGATATAAATACATAAATTGATTATGTGTAATAATATTTTTTGTGAAATAAAGTTAGCGCGAACATTCCTCCCATATGCCGATAAATCAACCGAAATACATATAGACCGTAATCGAGCCACCAAGCAATTTGTATCCCCAATTCATCGTATCTCCTGCCTTATACACTCCACCGCACATCTCGCAAGCCTTTGAAGCTTGAAATTCAACGTGAGCCACGAGATAATTTAACGAAGATATATCTATATGCGATATCTATATGAAATAACATATTTCATATATTTATATTATATACAAGACCCTGCTATTTTATACATTTCAAGATCGCTCGACTCAAATCGCAAAGTTTATCAAGATTTTACTTTATTAATTTATCATTTTTTCAGATTGTATCTTGAACACCTTAGTTTTTCTGTAATCGGCACAAAGTGTCGATCCTAACAATTTTCGATTAATGTCGGAAATGTATTTCGGAGAGTGTTTTCTCTATCTTGCAAGTAAATAGCGTATTCTATTTCATTTTATCTTTGTATATATAATATATGTATATAACTGAAATAGAGCGCATGTCAAACTTCGCAAGTGTGTGGGATTTAAAACCATTTTTGATTTATCAATTACAAACAATGTATATATGAGAGCAAATACTGCCGATAATATTTTTTATTTAATTTCAAATAAACTTTGCTTCAATATTTGAGTTTTAATTTCTACATGTATATTCAACATACTGAAAATCTCTCTCTCTTTTTCAATATATATATATATATATATATATATATATATATATATAAATTCAAAACTCAATTTGGCTTGGATATTTTTTATTCGTAAATTACGTCTGCGATTGCGGCGCACTAATTCAGTTATATACAAATATCGCATTAACGAGGGGCTACTTCATCTTCAAGAAATGCTATTCAGAATCTGCGCTTTCCAAAAAGTACGAAAATGTGTTTATTCCCTAATGGGTACTAATGGGTTGCCTTTCAAACGGACGGTTACGGATGTCAGACAGAGTGAGTGATCACGTATCACGTTCGCGTAGACGCGGTCCGATTTTTAGGGAAAGATTCGCTCGAGGGAGACATCGGGAGAGAGACCGCGCGGTCTCGGAATACGCGTGCATTGTCCGAGCATATTCGGCGAGCGTACACGCGGGTACACTGGGGACGCGACGCTGCTGTCAGCCGTAATTTACGAAGCTCGCGAACTTGCGCCAGCAGCCCCTGTAACGTTACTACGTTCTCGCCCTCGCCCTCGCCCTCGCGCGGATACGTGTGCGACGACGATCGCGCACCCCGAGAATGTCCGGTTCGCATCGTCCGCTATAACTCACATCGCCTGCTGGAAACACCGTTGGAATCCTCATCAGCGAAATATGTAGTCGCAGTGACGTGCGGATTTCGGTTAACTCTTTTTTCTTTTCGGTACAGCCGCGTATATTTCACGTTATACTACTCGACAATTTACAAAACGTGAGTAAAGAATGTTACTCGGGTAAAAATCGGGGATATGTGTTTGTGATGTAATGAAGGGTCGTAATATATGTATATGTACCATATTGTATGCGTTAAAGGTTTAAAAGAAGTAGAGATTTCTTGGATGAAAATATAATGGTTTTAAGTAAAAACATTATCGTAGTTATCGCGGATAAAATTATTAATTCGCTGCAAATGCATTGCATTTATGCTATGACAAAGCGAAGAGAATTTTGAATCAAATATATCTCGAAAAGACTGTCGCTGTAAATTATAATAAAATTTCTGCTCGTTGAACGCAATTCTTTGCTCTTTGAGATCATTAAGCGCCTGTCCATCAAAATTCAATTAATCGATCAACCGGGCGTGTGTACGCGCCCGCGGGATCTCGCGCGACAGATAAAATAAACGCGGCGAGCAGGAGAGCTTCCGGGTTAATTAGTCTGTCAATGCGGCCCGCTCGTTCCACGCGGGTGCAAAATGCGAGAATGAGAAAGAGAAAGAGAGAAAATGAGGAAAAAAAATTCAGATCGTTGATTCGACAGCAATCGTCCCCATTTTGGACGACGATATATCGGGCTGTCTATACCATCAACCTGTATCACGCATAGAAATCTGCGTCTTGTTTGTTATTTTTGCGTACGTCATGGGCGTGCGTCGGCGGGTACCCGAGAGCATCAAATCTACCCGAGGGCACCATCCCACTATGAAATTTTTCAATTTTCCAACTCGAACCGAAAACGCGATATTAGTATATGGCGATTTGCCTCGACTTTTTTCCTCTTCCCTTTTCGCGTATAGTATTTAATCACTTAATGAAGCCATACAAAAATTTTCGTGTCAATCCAGCGTTATTTTCGACTCAATGATTTAATATTTAATAGATTCGTGTGCAAATTGTTATCAATTTGGAATATTGTTGAAAAAAAAAATCTGCGAGTTTTAATGTCAAATACATTTGCTAATAGATTTGTAGAAAATTTTAATAATTACCTTTTAATAACTTAATAATTCTGTAACTTTTTCCCTAACCAAATCTCACCGTCAATAAAATCGTGTGCAAGAAACTATGATCGTACGGTTGAGCTTGCAAATAAAATGCTTTTTTGTACAAATGCAGCGTTTTTTTTGTTGATACACTCGTTCATTCGTTACTGCAATCGTTGCAGTGATTCCAGACACGAGAGCCAATCAAGTATCATATAGCTAGTCTGTATTCACCAGATATGTTATTAATTTATTAAAATTATTAACAAATCTCTTGAACAGGATAAGAGTAAAATTACAGAGAATTATGGGATAAATTAAAATCTTGTTAAAAGCTAGTTAAAATGTATGTAGATAGAAAAAATATCAATCTGCGTAACGGAATATTTCACGGTGAAATCGAATTAAAAGTTAAATTAAAAAAACAGTCGAGAAAAATAAAGAAAGACGATGAAAACTTATTATTAAAAATAGGGTATATTGAGTTTCAGAAACACAAAGCGTGCGCGAAATACGAAAGAGACGCCGTCGTCCTATAGTATTATATTAAACAGAATCGTGCGCGAGAGCAGTGCATTAATCACATCTCGTCCGCTGATTTTCATTAATCCGGCATAGATCGCGTGCTAACGATCGGTTCTATCGTGTTTGGCCACGACTACACGAGACGCTCCGTGAAGTAAAACCGATACAACCCCGACATTCTCAGTTAATCGCATCGAACCCATTCCCGATGCCGTTAAGTCAATACTCGATTCTACGCGGTTCTATGATGCAGTAATTAACTGTTCTGTAGTTTGATAGGTATGCCCGACGTACACACCTAAGATATGTTAGTCGTCTTAACGAAGTAACTGATACGTAACAACATAAATAAATTCTATGGGGAATTATACGATATAATAATTACGTAAGAGAGTTACTTGGATCAATTCTTAATATTATACGAGGAAGAGCTGAATAACGCAATTAAAAAACAATTAATTTATCTGGAACAGTGGCACTTCTAACAATTAATATCGAAACATTCTTATCAAGGTACGTTGGATTAGCGCTAGAAAATGTGTCAAGGATTTTTGATTCGCGATTAATTATATCAACTATCGAATCAAGAGCGATAAAATCCGAAAATATATATTACATAAGAATCGGATCTCGCTAACAATATAAGAGGAAAAAATCAGTCTCTTAACGATATGTTACGATAAGTGAATATCCGCGAAGCAATGAAAATTAATTATCGATGAGAATAAATCGATAGATCGAAATAATACGGAGAGTGGCGAAATTCGAGAGGGTGCTAGAGAGAATCAACTCGGATTGGAATCATTTCCGATAGGTTCATAGTCAACGTAACAGTTCATATTTGGGTTCATATACGCGGAATGCGACGATTAAGACATGTGGGCGAAACTATTATCCGTATACCGCGGGCTGTGTGGAGAATCGACGAGTAACTCGAATAGCCTCCACCGCTCGTCTCTCGTCTCGTTACGATACACTTTTAATGACGTTACGAGCGAACCAGGAGGCGGTCAGCGAGGAGGGCGGCTATTGACCCATTTTCGGACTTTGCGAGCGGCTGCAACTTCGTTGCGGCCGCCGGCGGATCACTGTCTGATGCAGTAACTTTGCCGTATTATCGCAATATAAGAACTTCGCGGTGCATTCGCAATCCGTCCGTTTGCGCATACAAACCCCGCTGAATCCGAATAGGATTTCACGTCCGGACGGACGTACGTCCGAGTGTCGGCGCAAACTCTTTGCGCGGATAGCGTTCCTTCGAACTCACTTTAAAATTGGAAGGCGCGATTCTCTGCCGGTCGTAAAAAAAGAAGGAAAAAAGGTTCGATTCGACTTGACCGAGAACGATGAAAGTCACGAGCACTTGGATAAGCTGAAGAAGACGAATCTTCAGAAGTTATTCGGAAGCTTAAGTAGCCGGCCCGAGATTCTCTAATCATAAAAAAATATAGTACCCATGAGATACTGACTGACTGAGAACGCGCGTTTGGTTTTGATCGATGATTGTATTATTATCAAATGGCGTATTTGTGTAGTGATATAACGCAGATGTATGCAAGATACTTTATTTCAAAGATCTCTCCTTCGGTGTGTTTATCATAATCCAATATAGATATAGATTTGTCTTAATTTTGCGTAACTTGCGCTTTGCGGAAGATTATCAATTATCCCGGAAGTCTTAGATTCTGACATTTAATTGCGTATAATAGATGAGATAATAATATTGATATCCATATCACGAGGCGCTGAACGCGCTATCAATGCTTACACAATTAGGCATTAATTAAATTAACAGTTAAGTGGATGAGAAGACATAGAACATTCAATATCCTTAATGGAATCGTCCGCGTTCGAATCCAGACACGCTCCGAGCACACATATCTAATTATGTTAATCAAGTTTAAGAAAATCTCTTCTCTCGGCTATAACGACGCGAAAGGAGAACCGACTTATAACTGCAGAGAGCCAGTTTTCTAGAGATCATAATCACTTCGATCGAGCCTCGTCTCCTCTCATCCGCCATGTATAAAATGCTGCGACATAATTTTCCATATGTTGATTCGATGTATTGCCAATTTTCGATTATCACTTGCAAACGATATGCGCCAAATTTTGTGTGAATTAAAAAAAAATCGATTATACAGTGTAGAGCGAAAAATTTCAGATCTCTTTCTTCTCTAATCTCGTTTATCCTTTATAATTTCTTTCCCTTTACATTCAAGTGTACAACCAACCTTGCTCGAAAGCCCGCTCTTCGCGAGACAGGAATCTACGAGGAAGCATCGGACGCCTGTCGATCGATGCCTCCTCGGCAAGGAAGGTCCTCCCTTCTAACAATAAGTACGTGACGCTCATACGCGCAACAGCGTGTCATTGTCATTGATGTCGAGCAACGGCCGATGATTGCCGATGGGTGCGTTACCGCGTCGATGATCCGGATAGAGGCCGAGGTCCTGAAGAATCCTGTAGGAGGGGCGTCGTGGTAGTTGTTATCGCCTGGAGGAACGGAAGTCGGCACTAGGCTATGCGAGGGTGACCACCCCTTCCGGTTCCGGCGACCAGCAATTGTCGGACAGCCAGCATCCGATCACCACGGTGATAAAGCCGATCAAAAGAGCCACGATGATGTAGATCTCCGCTTGTCCTAGCGAATCTGTTCACACGCAAGACACGGGACGTGCTCGTGTAACGCTCTTGTCACGTGAAACGCGACGTCAAGAAGCTAATTAACATCCTTGCACGGCTGTAGAGTAAGTGTGTAAACAGTTGGATAGCATGCATCGTGGGAAGATCGCCAACATGCGCAAGGTGCTTAAGTGCTGATGCATGCTTGTTGCTTCAACCCCTTCAGGTATAATTTGTTATCTCGAGTGCATGCGCGTATATATATACACGGAATACAATTGAATTAATTGCTTTAGATATTATGTGCGCACATCGCTCGGGGAAATGCAAGACGAAATCAAAGCCAAAATATACGGATGCAATGAACAATATTCTAGAGTGTGTGTGATTTTGGGGAAGAAATCACGATTTTTGAAAATAAAGGTTGACGTATACGGTTCGAAATCGATCGGGGTTTGAAATATGAATGCATGTTTCGCACTGACGGATCCGGCAAAGACAATCAACAGCAAGTTGGTTAGTTTATAGCCAGTAATTTCAGCAAACTGTGGTAGCAGTAAATTAATCAGCAATATTTCGAAGTTTCAGTTTCAATTCACTGAGAATTTGATTAATCAATGTTTGACCGGCAGAGTGCAAGATTCACTTGATTACTCGATGAGAAATTAACATTGAGTTAAATCTCATCTATTAACCGTAATGTATATACCATAATTTATGCAAAAAAATATGATTTAATATTTCCAGCAATTTTATAATATGAAAAAGAAAATGTTTCAATATAGGAAATCATGTTTTTTAAATTATTAATATTTTATAATACATTAACAATCTTTTTGAGAAGCATTTTATATAACAGTTAATTAACCTGAAACTTCTATTATTAATTATTAAGAATAAATATATGTGCATGCGACTTTAAAGTCTAGCATAAGAATTAATCATTTTAATGAAGAATTAATATCGTGTTGTGTATTTATAGTTATATGTTGCTTTTTCGAAAGTCAGGCGACTTTAGATCTTTTTAGCTAAGTAAGTATAATCTTAATCTGCGATGAAAATTCGAAATTTCCAAAACGAAAGAGAGACCCTCCACGGCCCGAGCCGTATTTGAAAGTTAAAACAGAGACTCGAACTGGCGG
The DNA here is from genome assembly GCF_030444845.1 of Prenolepis imparis. Taxonomy (NCBI): domain Eukaryota; kingdom Metazoa; phylum Arthropoda; class Insecta; order Hymenoptera; family Formicidae; genus Prenolepis; species Prenolepis imparis. Next base: position 6,112,878 of record NW_028141164.1, read on the forward strand.
AGAACGCAAGCAAAAAGACGCTATTTCGTTTGTTCGTTTCATGAATTTTTCACAGCCATCGCCATTATATCCCTACCTTGGTCCTCTAACAATATCGGAAAATGACTGTCATTCTGCGGCAGAAAATGCATAACTGTCATGAGTTCTGTCCGTAAAATGGTATAAAAAGTTTTTCTGGTATATAAAATTCATATCGTCGGAAATTAACTAGATTCTAATCCGATTATTTTCCTTTCCTATATACGCGAACGTTCTCTGAGATAATCTAATTGAACTCGTGGCGATTACATCGTGAATGATTAAAACTTCGATCGGATAATATGTAGGATGTTTTTTCCGCGCATTAAAATTTAAAAAACTCTATTTCCACCTTTAAAATTCTACATCTATTTGAAAAAAAAGAGAGTATGCCGCTACATAAAAATTCTCTGGAAAAGTTTTTTTTTTTTTGGTTGATTTTCTTGCCATTCAAGCGAGCGCATAATCGCAGACGGGCAACTAACTTTCGTAAAATTGCAAGACGTGCTTTATGGTTCGACTGTCGTAATATGAGATTTCGTGACAGGTGCTGTTACGCCAAAGTAAAACTAAAAAAGTTTTACTATTCCGCTACGAACATCGAATCGATAAAAGTAGAAGTAAACGAGTATATAATGTAAATTGCATCTCCATATTATGTCATCGCGAATGCAATTTTTGATGACTTAGATTTTCATAAGAAAGAGAGAGATATCTATAAAAAAGTATGAATTACTTGAAATCACTTTTTCTTATAAATACGCCTATAAATGTATTGTTTCTAAGTATAATATTTAGTTTTTTGAATGATAAATATGGGGCTTAAAACGCATAAAATGGTCTAAACTATCAGATTTAAGACACATTCATGCAAAGTTTTAATTATAGTAAGCAAAAGTAACACATCAATCTTAAAGCCAGTATTTTTACGTAACAATAAAATTATCATACAATGGTGCTTGAAGCATATCAAAAGAATAATTAGCAACTCTGTAGAATTGCTAAAGCGTAAAGTCTATTTTACCGAGGAATAAAGGATAAAATCTGTATTTTTTGCTGGAGGAATATCCAAGGAATAAACAAGAAACGATTTAAAACGAAAGATCAAAACAAAGAATATATATAGCCTATTCGTCACAATTACACAACATATACAATTAATGCCGTTAATTAAGAATAAAATATTTGAAGTCAAAGTTATCCAAATTAAAGAATGACAATTTCAAAATCCTCCGTGGAGAGTTCAAATATTAGTCCTTCCTTGAACAAAAGAAATACCACCGCTTAACGAAAAAAATATCACCGAGATTCCACAACAATCACATTCCCAAACACATATTATATAACAACACAAATCGCAAGCAACCTAATCGAGCGTGAGTTAGCACAAGTCCGTTTACCTAGAGGACCTTTCGACTTCCACAGGCCCTTGATGAGAGTAGGATCACCGCGACGCCAATCACGCCACCCACGACCCCGACGTGCGGGTCCTTTGGACCAGTTGGTCCCGGACGCAGCGGCACCGCCGCCGGCCCCACCTCCGGTTCCACTGCCGATAGACCCCCCGGTAACACCGAGACCAAAGGAAGCAGCCCCGGCAGCGCCGGTGGAGAAGCCGGTAGCACCGCCGCCACCGCCACCGCCACCGCCACCGCCACCACCGCTGCCACCACCGCCACCGCCGCCGCCGCCGCTTCCGGTAGCACCACCGGTAGAGCCACCGCCGCCGGGGCCCGGGGTGCTCGGCGACGAACCGGCCTGAGGCTGACCATAGGTCCCTGTACCACCAGTACCACCCTGTGGCATCGGCGCTCCCGCCGCTTTTTTCGTGCGATTCCCAGGAAGCAGCATGAAATATACAGGTAGGGCGTGCGCCGTTAAACTATAGATTCGCATTCGATCGGTCGAAGAGAGAAAAGGGGGAATTCACGATTATGGATTATAAATTCCATCGATTCGCTCACCTTGGTTTATCTAACATTCACAAGTTAGTCATTTATTGAGTATTCTAAGAGAAGGGTCGGTAGACGTTATTCTTATGTTTGGCTTTTCCTGACTTCTCGATTGCTTGGGGCTTGGGATATCCAAAAATAGAGAACGTGAAATGCAAGTAAAAAGTATAATTTAAGTATTTTTATGATAAATTATTGATTTGATTTTTAGTTCATTTAATTTAGATATTTATATTGTAAGCTTCTTTTTATAAAATCCATCTTTCGCTTTCTTAATAAAGCACCATATTTTTGCAAAACATTTTTTTGAATTTGCAAAAAGCTTTTAAATTATATATGTGCATGTTATAATGCCGTATCTGCGATTAATATTTTTTGACAGAAATCAGCTGATAACTGTAAACAGTACTCTGCGTTGATACCACTGCTT